>NW_022439279.1:0-1580 GCF_009761245.1 Sapajus apella
AGCACCCGGGATTTATCCTGGGAGGTATTGAGAGAACGCCTTACATGGAACAGATGCTGCCAACCCCTGGAGACGATGTCCAACATATGCTTAGGTGTATGTTCCCTTACACTCTATGCCGTTCAGCCCCGTGAGGAAGTGTGCATGCTGAGCACTGTACCCAGATGCCCCTGCAGCCCTTCCAGGGAGTGGAGTCCTAGGAATGGCTTCCTGGGGGCTTTGCCAATGTCCATCAGTCTCCAAAAGACATGCCAGTTTCACGATAGAGAAACTAAGGTTTGGGGTGGAAGTGCTTGGCCTCTCAGAGTGAGCAGAATTACAGCCCTGCTCTCCAGACCCCACACCCTGGCTCTGTGCACAAACCTGCCAGGAAAGGGTTTGATTTTGTGTCTTTGTGAGGCCTTTTTGGGTTTCAGAGGCAATGGAATGAGACCTGAGTTCTGCCAGTTACCAGTAACGTGATTCTGAGTCTCCTTATCTATTATGGGGATGAAAATAATACCTGCCTCACAAGGTCCTTCAGAAGATTCAGTGAAATCTAGCCAGGCATGGTGGCTCACGCCTATAATCCCAGCACTTTGAGGGGCTGAGGCAAATTCAAGGTCAGGAGTTTGAGACCAGCCTGAGGTCAGGAGCTCAAGACCAGGAATTTGAGATCAGCCTGGCCAACATAGTAAAACCCCATCCCTACTAAAAATACAAAAATTTGAGGCTGGACATGGTGGCTCACGCCTGTAATCCCAACACTTTGGGAGGCTGAGGCAGGTGGATCACATGAGGTTGGGGGTTCAGGACCAGCCTGACCAACACAGAAACCTCATGTCTACAAAAATACAAAATTTGCCCAGCGTGGTGGTGCATGCCTGTAATCCCAGCTACTTGAGAGGCTGAAGCAGGAGAATCGCTTGAACCCGGGAGGTACAGGTTATGATGAGCTGAAATGGCGCCATTGCACTCCGGCCCGGGCAACAAGAGTGAAACTCCTTCTCAAAACAATGACAAAAACAAAAATTAGCCAGGTGTGGTGGTGGGCCCCTGTAATCCCAGGTACTCAAGAGGCTGAGACAGGAGAATCTCTTGAACCTGGGAGGCACAGTTTGCAGTGAGCTGAGGTAGCACCACTGCACTCCAGCCTAGGCTACTGAGAGAGACTCTGTCTCAAAAAAAAAAAGGGGGGGGTTCAAATGCTTTCTTTTCCATGCTTGTGAAGATGAAATGAGATGGTGAGCTGGGCACAGTGGCTCATGCCTATAATTCCAGAACTTTGGGAGCCTGAAGCAGGTGGATAATGAGGTCCAGAGTTCAAGACCAGGCTGGCCAAGGTGGCGAAACCCTGTCTCTACTAAAAATACAAAAATTAGCCAGGCATGGTGGCGTGTGCCTGCAATCCCAGCTACTAGGGAGGCTGAGGCAGAGAACTGCTTGAACCTGGGAGGCAGAAGTTGCAGTGAGCTGAGATCATGCCACTGCACTTCAGCCTGGGCAACAGAGTGAGACTCCGTCTGAAAAAAAAAAAGAAAACAATGAAGGTGGGTATTTCTTTTTTTTTTTTTTTTTTGAGACGGAGTTTCGCTCTTGTT
>NW_022439279.1:1680-8203 GCF_009761245.1 Sapajus apella
AATTCTCCTGCCTCAGCCTCCTGAGTAGCTGGGATTACAGGCACACGTCACCATGCCCAGCTAATTTTTTATAGTTTTAGTAGAGACGGGGTTTCACCGTGTTGACCAGGATGGTCTCGATCTCTTGACCTCGTGATCCACCCGCCTCGGCCTCCCAAAGTGCTGGGATTACAGGCTTGAGCCACCGCGCCCGGCGAAGGTGGGTATTTCTAACCTAGAGCCTGGCACATAAACAACAGGAGCTCAAAGGACACCAAGTTCCTTCCTCTTTGGCTTTGCAGTGGGCTTTCCCTGTTCACTCCCTCCAATGGGGCACATACCTGTGGGCACGTGTGCTCACTCATATCTGTGCACGTACATGTGATAGTGTGCCCCTTGTACCCCTATTGAGACACATATTGAGTCAGAAATGGAAACTTCCCTTTCAACACCTCCCTAACTCTATTCATCAGCTTCCAGTTCCTGTTCTCTGGGTCAGTGGGGACCCTCATGTCCAGACTAGGGCCATGACCTTTCCAGTCTCCTGGTACAGTTCTATTTTTTTCTTTCTTTCTGTCTTTTTTTTTTTTTTTCAACCACATAAAATCTTGGTCTTTTATTCCAGGTACAGTTCTAAAGGTGGCTGTTGGGTGGAAAAGGATCCTGAGGGAGCCTGGGTTCCCGCCATCAGCCAGGCCTTTGCCTCCCTCCCTGCCAGGATGACCTGTCTGCTTCACAGCTGCTGTGGAAGAGATAGGCAGCCTGGATTATCAAGCCAGACAAGGCCCCTTGATGACAGTTCCCACCCACCCAGAGGCAAGTGTTCCTGAGCTCTTAACCCCCTCTGTGCTGGGGCTTCAGGCCTTGGGACTGGGCGTAGCAGGGAGGATGGGAGGCCTAGTACCCTCTATACCGAGTTCCTAAGGCTGATGTCATGAGCACAGCAGGGTGTGAAACAGCATCACCTGTACCCTCCAGGTGCCCATTCTGCATCCTAGGCCCTTTCCATCCTGGGTTCATGGAAGTTCACAGTAAAGAGGGCCTGAGTGGACCTCTGAAGGCTTAGGCAGAAGACTTTATACTCTCTACTCCCCTTCCTGAGGCTGGTTCCAGGCTCTGCGGACAGAGGCCTGGCTTTCTCCATTTTGGGGGTCCATTGGTATTAGTACAGGTGCTGATGCCTCCCCTCCTCACTCCCTACCCTCACATCATTGCTCCTTTCTCCTCTCCAGCGTCCTTCAGAACTCTTTCAGCAAGTCTCCACCCATCTTCTTGGCGACTACCTTTTCCCAGGCCCTTCTGGTGGTCTCCCCTGGCTAGTGACTGTCCCTGACACTAAGGCCAACCTGGACCATCTCCTAGTTGGGTCTTGTTGTAGGCTCTCAGGCTTCCTTTTCCTGAAGGTCAACAGGAAGCAGTGAAAAGAGCAGTAGTAGGCCAGGCATGGTGGCTTATGCCTGTAATCCCAGCACTTTGGGAGGCCAAGGCAGGCGGATTGCCTGAGCCTCAGAAGTTCGAGACCAGCCTAAGCAACATGGTGAAACTCCATCTCTACTAAAAAAACAAAAATTAGCTGGGTGTGGTTGTACGTGCTTGTAGTCTCAGCTACTTGGGTGGCTGAGGCAGGAGAACTGCTTGAACCTGGGAGGTGGAGGTTGCAGTGAGCCGAGATTGTGCCACTACACTCCAGCCCAGCAGAGCAGGACTCCATCTCAAAAAACAAAACAAAAATAAAAATTAGCCAGATATGGTGTGCATGCCTGTAGTCCCAACTACTCAGAAGGCTGAGGTAAAAGGATCACTTGAGCTCAGGAAGGTTGAGGCTACAGTGAGTTGTGATGGTGCCACTGCACTCCAGCCTGGGCAACAGAGAGAGACTCTATCTATCTTGAAAAAAAAAAAAAAAACAAGTCTGCTCCCTCAAATATTTTTCCCATTTCAGTAAATAGCAACTCTGTTCTTCCAGACGGGACAAAGATCTTAGAAGCAATTTCTTTTCTTTTTTTTCTTTCTTTATTTATTTTTAAATTTTTTTTTTTTTTAAGATGGGGTTTCACCATTATGGCCAGGATGGTCTTGAACTCCTGACCTCAGGTGATCCACCCACCTCGGCCTCCCAAAGTGCTAGGATTACAGGTGTGAGCCACCGCACCCAGCTGACAATTTATTTTATTTTTATTTTTTTATTTTTATTTTTTTATTTTTTTTTATTTTTTATTTTTTTTTTTTTGAGACGGAGTTTCGCTCTTGTTACCCAGGCTGGAGTGCAATGGCGCGATCTCGGCTCACCGCAACCTCCGCCTCCTGGGTTCAGGCAATTCTCGTGCCTCAGCCTCCTGAGTCGCTGGGATTACAGGCACATGCCACCATGCCCAGCTAATTTTTTGTATTTTTAGTAGAGACGGGGTTTCACCATGTTGACCAGGATGGTCTCGATCTCTTGACCTCGTGATCCACCCGCCTCGGCCTCCCACAGTGCTGGGATTACAGGCTTGAGCCACCGTGCCCGGCCTAATTTATTTTATTAAAAAATTTTTTTTTTTGAGACGGGGTCTCACTCTGTCACCCAGGCTGGAGTGGAATGGCGCGATCTCGGCTCACTGCAACCTCCGCCTCCCAGGTTCAAACGATTCTCCTGCCTCAGCCTCCTGAGTAGCTGGGATAACAGGCACGTGCCACCGTGCCCAGCTAATTTTTGTATTTTTAGTAGAGACGAGGTTTCAACATTTTGGCCGGGCTGGTCTCCAACTCCTGACCTTGTGATCCACCCGCCTCAGCCTCCCAAAGTGCTGGAATTACAGGCGTGAGCCACCGCACCCAGCCTATTTTCTTAATTAACTTTTTGCTGAAGTAGAACATACATTCGGAAAGTACATGACTCATAAGCGAATTATCACAAAGTGAACACACCCATGTAATCACCATCTAGGTCAAGAAACAACATTCTCGGGGACTCCTGTGCCCTCTACCTCAGTCACCCTCTGTTTTTCCCTAAAGGTGACTTTTAGTCTGACTTCTAATATCATAGATTAGCTTTGCCTGCTTTTGGACTTTATATAATGGAATGATACAATATGTATTATTAATTTTTTTTTTCTTTAAAGATGGGGTTTCACCATGATGGCCAGGCTGGTCTTGAACTCCTGACCTCAGATGATCCACCCACCTCGGCCTCCCAAAGTGCTAGGATTACAGGTGTGAGCCACCGTGCCTGGCCAATTTTTTTTTTTTTTTTTTTTTTTTTTTAAGATGGAGTCTCACTCTGTTGCCCAGGCTGGAGTGCAATGGTGCGATCTCAGCTCACTGCAACCTCCGCCTCCCGGGTTCAAGCGATTTTCCTGCCTCAGTTTCCCAAGTAGCTGGGATTACAGATGTGTGCCACCATGCCCAGCTAATTTTTGTATTTTTAGTAGAGATGGGTTTTCACTACATGTTGGCCAGGCTGGTCTTAAACTGCTGATGTCAGGTAGTCCTTCCACTTCAGCCTCCCAAAATGCTGGGATTATAGGAGTGAACCACTGTGCCTGGCTGTTATTATTATTATTTGAGACAGGGTCTCACTCTGTCTTTCAGGCTGGAGTGCAATGGCACAATCTTGGTTCACTGCAGCCTCAACCTCTTGGGCTCAAGCAATTCTCCCACCCCAACCTCCCGAGTAGCTGGGACTATAGGTGCAAACCACCATGCCCAGTTACTTTTTTGTGTGTTTGTGTATCTTTTGTAGAGACAGGGTTTTGCCACATTGCCCAGGCTGGTCTTGAACTCTTGTACTCAAGCAATCTGCCCACCTCATCCTCCCAAAGTGCTAGGATTACAGGTGTGAGCCACTGCACCCAGCCCATGTCTGGTTTATTTCATAATCTTGCAACATTATGTTTGCAAGGTTCATTCAAGTATTTGCATGTAGCAGTAGTTCATTTGTTTTCATTACTGCACAGTATTTAATTTCATGAATATGATGCACGTTTTTCATTTTACCATTCATGAACATTGGAGTTGTTTGAATTTGGGGGTCCATTATTCATAATGCTGCTGTGAGTATTCTCGTATCTATGAGTATGTATATTGCTGTTGGGAGTGAAATGGTTGGTTCAAAAGGTATGCTTATGTTCAGCTGTAGTAGATTCTGTCAAACAGGTTTCCAAAGTGGTTGTATTGACATACGTTTCTACCAGCAGCCTATGAATGTTCCAACTGGTCCTCCTCCTCACCCATACTTGATACTGTAACTTTTTTTTCATTTTAGTCATTCTGGTGGGTGTGTAGTGATAATCTCATTTTGGTTTTAATTTACATTTCCTTGATGACTAATGAAGTTATGCATGGTATTCCTGCTATTCTTTACTGTGTAAGAAATCAACCTCCAATTTAGAAGCTTAAACAATGAACAGTCCATTTACTATCTCACACAGTTTCAGGAGTCTGGATTTTAGGAGGTTGGCTGGGCAGAACTGGCTTGGGGTCTGTCATACAGATGCAGCCAGATGGGGGCTGGAGCAGCTGCGGGTAGCTCTCTCTCCCTCTTCATGTAGCCAGGGCCTAACCTTGTGGTCCCTCTGGGCTTCCTTACAGAACAGTGGCCTCAGAACAGTCTTACTGCTTACATGGTGGCTGAAGGCTTAAACAGAGAGTATTCCAGCAAATAAAGCCTAAGCTTTGTCATCTTTTGTGATCTAACCTCAGAAGTCACATAGTGTCACTTCTGCCATACTCTATTGTCCTAAATAGCCACAAAAGTCTACCAGTTGCAAGGGAAGGAAGCAGAGGCTCTACCTCTAATTGTAAGGACGGTCAAAGTGACACTGTAAGAGGAACATGTGGGATGGAAGATTGTTGCCACTATCTGTGGAGAATACAATCTGTCACATACATTTCACACATCTATTGGCCATTCCGTGTAGTGCCTGAACTCATCATTTGTCTGTTTTTCTCCTGGGTTACCATTGCTTCCCTTACTAATTGGTAAAATATATTCTGAATGCTAGAGTTTTTAAATTAAAAAAATTTTTTTTGCAAGACATATATCTTGCAATTTTTTTTCCCCATTATTCTGAGGCTTGCCTTCTCATTCTTTTTTTTTTTTTTGAGACAAGTTCTCACTCTGTCACCAGGCTGGAGTGAAGTGATCACAGTTCACTGCAGCCTCCATCTTCCAGGCTCAAGCAATCCTCCCACCTCAGCCACTTGAGTAGCTGGGACTATAGGCACAAACCACCATGCTCAGTTACTTTTTTTTTTTTTTTTTTGAGACGGAGTTTCACTCATGTTACCCAGGCTGGAGTGCAATGGCACGATCTCGGCACACCGCAACCTCCGCCTCCTGGGTTCAGGCAATTCTCCTGCCTCAGCCTCCTGAGTAGCTGGGATTACAGGCATGCACCACCATGCCCAGCACCTTTTTTGTATTTTTTTTAGTAGAGACGGGGTTTCACCATGTTGACCAGGATGGTCTCGATCTCTTGACCTCGTGATCCACCCGCCTCGGCCTCCCAAAGTGCTGGGATTACAGGCTTGAGCCACCGCGCCCAGCCTTTTTTTTTTTTTTTTTTTTGAGATGGAGTCTCGATTTGTTGCCCAGGCTGGAGTGCAGTGGCACAATCTCGGCTCACTGCAACCTCCGCCGCCCATGTTCAAGCAATTCCCCCTACCTCAGCCTCCCAAGTAGCTGGGATTACAGATGCCAGCCACCACACCTGCCTAACTTTTGCAGTTTTAGTAGAGACAAGGTTTCACCTTGTTGGTCAGGCTGGTCTCGAACTCCTGACCTCAGGTGATCTGCCTGCCTCAGCCTCCCAAAGTGCTGGGATTACGGGCATGAGCCACCGTGCCCGGCTGGCTAAGACTTATTTTGATGGTGCAATATATCAATTTTTTCTTTTATGGTTAGTCCTTTTTTTTGTCTTAAGAAATCTTGGCTATGTCAAGGTCATAGAAGCATTCCCTTCTTTCCCTATAAACTTTATGTTTTGAGTTTTTACACTAGGTCTGTGACGCACCCCAAACTAGGCTTGGTATATAGAGTGTGGTAGGGGTTGCAATTCAATTTTTTTTTTTTTTTTTTGAGACGGAGTTTCACTCATGTTACCCAGGCTGGAGTGCAATGGCGCGATCTTGGCTCACCGCAACCTCTGCCTCCTGGGTTCAGGCAATTCTCCTGCCTCAGCCTCCTGGGTAGCTGGGATTACAGGCACGCACCACCATGCCCAGCTAATTTTTTGTAGTTTTAGTAGAGACGGGGTTTCACCATGTTGACCAGGATGGTCTCGATCTCTTGACCTCGTGATCCACCGGCCTCGGCCTCCCAAAGTGCTGGGACTACAGGCTTGAGCCACTGCGCCCGGCCTGCAATTCAATTTTTTTTGAGACAGAGTCTCATTCTGTTGCCCAGGCTGGAGTGCAGTGGCACAATTTTGGCTCACTGCAACCTCTGCTGCCCAAGTTCAAGTGATTCTCCTGCCTCAGCCTCCCAAGTAGCTGGGATTACAGGTAGCCTGCCACTATGCCAGGCTAATTTTTGTAGTTTTTTTTTTTTTTTTTTTTTTGA
>NW_022439279.1:8303-9101 GCF_009761245.1 Sapajus apella
GCCTCCTGAGTAGCTGGGATTACAGGCACGCACCACCATGCCCAGCTAATGTTTTGTATTTTTAGTAGAGATGGGGTTTCACCATGTTGACCAGGATGGTCTCGATCTCTTGACCTCGTGATCCACCCGCCTCGGCCTCCCAAAGTGCTGGGATTACAGGCTTGAGCCACCGCGCCCAGCCCTAATTTTTGTAGTTTTTAGTAGAGTCAGAGTTTCACCATCTTGGCCAGGCTGGTCTTGAACTCTTGACCTTTTCATCCACCTGCCTTGGCCTCCCAAAGTGCTGGGATTACAGGTGTGAGCCACTGTGTCCAGCTGCAATTCCATTTTTCCCCCCCAATACAGACCCAGTTGTTCCGGCACCATCTGTTTCTTTCTCCCTTGAATTGTCTTGGTGCCTAGAATTACCTTTTGAGGTGTATCAAATGATATCACTCCTTTTTCAAAGCCCTTCAGTGGTTTCCCACCTTAGAATAAAGGCCAAGATATGCCTCATTAAGGTTCTACATGATCTGAAAGATGAGATCCTGATCTCATCTCCTGATACCCTGACTTATTCCCTTGCTGCAAACACCCTGACCTTGTGCTTCTTCTTTTTTTTTTTTTTTTGAGACAGAGTCTCACTCTTGTTGCCCCAGGCTGGAGTGCAGTGTCGTGATTTTGGCTCACCGCAACCTCTGCCTCCCGGGTTCAAGTGATTGTCCTGCCTCAGCCTCCCGAGTAGCTGGGGTAACATGCATGTGCCACCACGCCCAGCTAATTTTTGTATTTTTAGTAGAGACAGGATTTCTTCATGTT
>NW_022439279.1:9201-10074 GCF_009761245.1 Sapajus apella
TTTGAGACAGAGTTTCACTCTTGTTACCCAGGCTGGAGTGCAATGGCATGATCTCGGCTCACCGCAACCTCCGCCTCCTGGGTTCAGGCAATTCTCCTGCCTCAGCTTCCTGAGTAGCTGGGATTACAGGCACGCGCCACCATGCCCAGCTGATTTTTTGTATTTTTAGTAGAGACGGGGTTTCACCATGTTGACCAGGATGGTCTCGATCTCTTGACCTTGTGATCCACCCGCCTCGGCCTCCCAAAGTGCTGGGATTACAGGCGTGAGCCACCGCGCCCGGCAAACACTTTAATTTTTTTAATTTTTTAATTTTTTATTTTTTTAAAGACGGGGTTTCACCATATTGGTCAGGCTGGTCTCGAACTCATGACCTCAGGTTATCCGCCCGCCTCAGCCTCCCAAAGTGCTGGAATTACAGGCGTGAGCCATCGCCCGGCTTGAACTCTTGACCTCAGGTGATCTGCCTGCCTCAGCCTTCCACCTTGCTCTTCTTTGATCATGCCAGACACTCTCCCACCTCAGGGCCTTTGTATGGAGAGCTCTTCCTTCAGATATCCATATGGCTCATTCCTTTACTTTCTTTAGTGCTACCTTCTTAACGAGGCCTTCTTTGAATACCCCAAAATTTCAGCACCCTCCCACACTTATTATTTCTTTGACTTCTTTTCCTTATGACTTACCATTATCTAACATACTGTATATATATATAAATATTTTTTTTTGAGACGGAGTTTCACTCATGTTACCCAGGCTGGAGTGCAATGGCACGATCTCGGCTCACCGCAACCTCCGCCTCCTGGGTTCAGGCAATTCTCCTGCCTCAGCCTCCTGAGTAGCTGGGATTACAGGCACGCACCACCATGCCCAGCT
>NW_022439280.1:0-274 GCF_009761245.1 Sapajus apella
AAAAGAAACAGTCATTAGAGTGAATCAGCAACCAACAGAATGGGAAAAAAATTTTGCGATCTACCCATCTGACAAAGGGCTAATATCCAGAATCTACAAAGAACTAAAATAGATTTACAAGAAAAAAACAAACCCATTCAAAAGTGGGCAAAGGATATGAACAGACACGTTACAAAAGAAGATATACATGAGGCCAACAAACATATGAAAAAATGCTCATCATCACTGGTCATTAGAGAAATGCCAATCAAAACTACATTGAGATGCCATCTCA
>NW_022439280.1:374-10072 GCF_009761245.1 Sapajus apella
ACCCATCTGACAAAGGGGTAATATCCAGAATCTACAAAGAACTAAAATAGATTTACAAGAAAAAAACAAACCCATTCAAAAGTGGGCAAAGGATATGAACAGACACGTTACAAAAGAAGATATACATGAGGCCAACAAACATATGAAAAAATGCTCATCATCACTGGTCATTAGAGAAATGCCAATCAAAACTACATTGAGATGCCATCTCATGCCAGTTAGAATGGCAATCATTAAAAAATCTGGAGACAACAGATGCTGGAGAGGATGTGGAAAAATAGGAACACTTTCACACTGTTGGTGGGAGTGTAAATTAGTTCAACCATTGTGGAAGACAGTGTGGCGATTCCTTAAGGACCTAGAAATAGAAATTCCATTTGACCCAGCAATCCCATTACTGGGTATATATCCAAAGGATTACAAATTGTTCTATTATAAGGACACATGCACATGTATGTTCATTGCAGCACTGTTTACAATAGCAAAGACTTGGAACCAACCCAAATGCCCATCAATGACAGACTGGACCTTGAAAATGTGGTACATATACACCATGGAATATTATGCAGCCAAAAACAATGATGAGTTCACATCCTTTTTAGGGACATGGATGAACCTGAAAACCATCATTCTTAGCAAACTGACACAAGAACAAGAAATCAAACGCTGCATGTTCTCACTCATAGGCGGGTATCGAACAATGAGAACACATGGACACAGGGAGGGAAGCATCACACACTGGGGTCTGTTGTGGGGGAATAAGGGAGGGACAATGGGAGATGGGGAGTTGAGGAGGGATAACATGGGGAGAAATGTCAGATATAGGTGACGTGGAGGAAGGCAGCAAACCACATTACCATGGATGTACCTATGCAACAATCATGCATGTTCTTCACATGTACCCCAAACCTAAAACTCAATAAAATATATATTTAAAAGAAAAAAAAAAGGCTGCTTTTCCTCTATTCCATTGCTTTTACTTCGTCTAAAATTAATGGGAATTTTGAGCGGATCTATATCTGGGTTCTCTCTTCTGTTCCACTGATTGCTTTGCCTGCTCCCTCTACCATTGCCATACTGCCGGGGTTCTGCAGTTATATATTGGGCCTTAATATTGGGAAGAGTAATTCTTCCCACTTTATTCTCATTTTTAAAGTTGTTTTTAAAGCTTGTCTATGTCAAAAAAAAACTCATTTAAGTTTTGATAGTAATTGCATTAACATGATCTAGTTATAGAGAAGAAACCATGTGGAAAAGTTGGGCAGCCGTAGTTGCTATAAGATTTGTTAATAAACTTTGTTTCTTCTAGAAACCTAGAACCAGAGAGGACTCAACACTCCTACTGGTTCCAGGGAACATTATAGGTTCTTGGGGGTTCATACAGTGTCTTTAGGAAAACGGAGCTGTCTTAAGAGAAGGAAGTTGTACTTACGTCTGTAAGAACCAAATGTTTACTCAAGTAACATTGATCCTCACCTCTACTTTAGCAGGGAAGGAAATGCTGAAGGACCCAGGGGATGATTGAGCATAAGGCTGTCACCAGCTTGATCAGGAATTGTCCTGAGGGCAGCAGGAGGAGTGGCAATGCTGCCAGAGAAGGTGGCTTTGTTGAAAGCCTTTAAATTCACCCTCATTACTCGCCAGTCTCTTTTCTTTTCTTTTTTTTTTTTTTTTGAGATGGAGTTTCACTCTTGTTACCCAGGCTGGAGTGCAATGGCGGGATCTCGGCTCACCGCAACCTCCGCCTCCTGGGTTCAGGCAATTCTCCTACCTCAGCCTCCTGAGTAGCTGGGATTACAGGCACGTGCCACCATGCCCAGCTAATGTTTTGTGTTTTTAGTAGAGATGGGGTTTCACCATGTTGACCAGGATGGTCTCGATCCCTTGACCTCGTGATCCACCCGCCTCGGCCTCCCAAAGTGCTGGGATTACAGGCGTGAGCCACCACGCCCGGCAGCGCCAGTCTCTTTTCTTGTGTTCTCCTCATATTTCTTATCCATTAGACAGCCAGCTCTTAACATGAGATCTTCCTGTTTTTGCATTCTTTTCTGCAGTGCTTTTCTAGTCACACCCTTTGGTGCTCTAATCTGTGGTCTTAGTTTTAGTCAGGATGAAGATATTTGACACATTAACTCTTATTTCAGTTAACACCAGATGAAGTGAATTCAATTTCTCTTCTGTTCTCACCCAAAAGTTGGCCCCAAACTAGTTCAAAAATATCTTTGAATTCTTTCTTGGCTAATGTCGGTTATTTGCACCCTTTTCCTGATCTGATGAATACCGGCTTTTATGATGGGTGTCGCATCCAGATAGCTGCAAGCCTTGTTAAAGAGGCATTTGATAAGAGGGACTACTTACCTGCAGTTCACCCTCAGACCACTGAAGTCTTAACTACCGATGACAGTTTTGTGTATCCTTGAAGGAGTTCTTCAACTCTGAATTCTACAAGGAAAAAAAAAAAAAGATTTGTTGAAAATGACTGACCCCATGTGGGTTGAGAACTATATCCAGTTAACTAAACTGTAAGCAGTTAACTGTATCTGTTAACAGTTAAGTATGGTATCTACAAAATAAGCTTCAATTAGCACTATGTGTTGTAACTTCTTGGTGCCTCTAAGTTAGAGAGTGAAACCCTTAGTCAGATCTGGCTAAGGAAATGACTTTATCCTAGCTCCAAGAAGACCTTTTCCTTAACCCTTCCTCCATTATTTTTATTCTCTATTGTTTATTCATCGTCTCATATGTCCTCTGTCATGTTACATTAGAATCATTTCTTCTCGATGCAAACTGCAGCTGATGTGGTCTTTGGGTCTATTGCAGCCTCCACCGAGTGTTCACTTCTGGTGAGAAGCGTGTCCAGGGCCCGAGTGCTGAAACCCAAAGATGACAAGGGTGGAGCATTGCTGAGTTAACCTCACAGCTGGAGGGTCTGCGCTGCATAGTCTCCCCTTGGGCCATGACAGCACATTCTTGAGAATTACACAAGCCTGTAGTAGGGCAAGGCTCAGGGCTATGGAATTCATAACACCAGTGGGACTAAGGCATCCTGTCTGTTCTTTGTTATGTTCATGTCCATCACCCAAGTAAAAATCACACCCTCCTCTCCCTCATTTCTGTCCCAGCCAATCACTTCCTCCTAGGCTGGCCAAACTATCTCCTCCAAGTTGCCAAAGGAAGAGGGAATGTTCTTTGGTAGGCACAGAGGAGCTCTTGGCTTTCCAGTTACACTATTATAAATTGCAGAAAGTTCTCAGTTCCTGGTATCACGGAGGTTTGCGTCTTTAAGTGCTTGCTGTATGCAACAAGGGGCCCCAGCTGCTGTCTGGAGATCGCATCTCCCACTGAGATCTGCATGAATCTTGTCCCTTGTAGGCTGCAGGGGCCTGAGTAGTTTTCAAGTCCCTGGGTTTTGATAGGAAGCAAAAAGCTTCCAGATTGAGTACTGCATAGAAAAGGAGGATAAATTGTTGATACTTCCTGTGTTGCAATAACAAACACCCCTTCTAACTGCTGCCAGCTATGGGGCTGGCAGTTTAAGCTCTTCATGCTCACCAGGGAGGTGGGGAAGGGTGAGTGGGAGTGAGGAGCTCCCCTTTCATGCAGGCACCAGCGGCAGAACGCTTCCTACAGACCCCTTCCTGCCTTTGTAATCGTGGTGCCGCAGAGCTGCCCTGGCTGTGCTCTGCCTCTTCTGTGCCCTCTCTAATTGCCCTCTTCCTTACAAAATCCAGCTGCCTGTTGAGGCTTCTCTCCCTGTATTTATAGCCGTCTAATCAGCTGGTAATTTACTTCAATCAGTGCCAGATTGTATTCCTCTGATTCATATCTCCTATTTCATTTAGTGAGGAAATGATTGCCTTTCCTCTTTACTGTTTTAAATATTAGCTGCCATGTTGTGCTGAGTAATGGTCTCTTAACTATGAAGGTGTAAGCTGGCAATTCAAGAGAGCTTTCGGTTGAAGCCACCTAAGCACTTACAGTGTGCTCAAGGCAAGTCCGCATGCCTGGAACTGGGGTGGCGTCTGTCACGCCCAGTCTTATGCCCAATGACTTAAGTTCTTCAGTTGTCAGTGTCAGATCTCGATTTCTAGAGGCTCCTTGTTATTAAATCCAGCGAGGGACTGATTTCCTTGCAGGCTTCTGTGAGGCTGTCCTGAATGGCTGCAGTGGGGTGGGGATGGTCTGGGGCTGTGCTGTGAGGCTCCAACCCTGAAGTTTCAGCCACGCCAGCTTGAACAGTTCACCTGTTAATGTGTGAAAAACTGCTGGCCAAGAGCATTAACAGGTTGTTTTTGAGGCTTGTGGAGCAGGTTGAGTACCGCAGAAGGGAAGCTGGGGAGATGGAGAGAGAGCAGGCAAAGGGAGAGTCAGAGACGAAATGGGTCTGTTGAGGCTCACACGCCCAGATCCTGCTCTTAGGCAAATCTCAAATGTGTCCCTGGACATGGTCCTACATGTAACTGATGTCAGTAAGTCTCATTCTAGAAAGGGATTTCCTTTCTGCTGAGAAGAGCTTTCCTAGTAGGACAGGATCAGGACTAAGGAACTTTTGACCCCGGCCCACTTTCTAGCTACTTGCTCTTATTAAAAATCTTCCTGCTGGCCAGGCACAGTGGCTCAAGCCTGTAATCCCAGCACTTTGAGAGGCTGAGGTGGGCAGATCACTGGAGCCCAGGAGTTTCAGACCAGCCTGGGCAACATGGCAAAAACCCATCTCTACAAAAAATAGAAAAATTAGCTGGGTGTGGTAGTGCACACCTGTGGTCCTAGCTGCTCAGGAGGCTGAGGTGGGAGTATCATCTGAGTCCACGGAGGTCAAGGCTGCAGTGAACCGTGATCGTGCCACTGCACTCCAGCCTGGGTGACAGTGTGAGACCTCAAAAAGAAAACATCTTCCTGCTCTCTCTGGCTTTTGGGCCTGAGGAGTCTTCCCTTTTCCCAACCCTTACTTCCTTTATTTGTTTGGCTCATTTCCAAGAGCATTCTAGAATTTCTCTAAAGGAGGGGCTTAGTGGTGTTCATCTGTTTGAAGCCCTGCAGTGGGTAGGCCAATGCTAAGGGACTTGTTTCAGAGCTGCCTGGCAGAGCAGGTATGTTCCTTTCCTTTGCAAGAAAGGTAGGATAAGAGCACGACTCCTGCAAACAGGCTGCCTGAGTTCAAGTGCCAGCTGCCTCACTCAGCTGAGTGACCCCAGACAAGGTTCTTAACCTCCGTGTACCCCAGTCTCTCTATGGACTTAGGATAGTAATATCAGGATTCTTGTGATGATTAAATAATGACTATTAAGTTATCTTATGATAAGTGTGCTTGGTACATGGTGAATGTAGAATAAATGTTAGTTTTTACTATTAGGTTGCTGGGGTTGGGGTGCGTGGAATAACAGAAAACATAGGGAAGGCTCCAGCTCCCCCAGAGCACCCCTAGTGGCACCTTTGCTAAACACTCTTCACTGGTTTTGGTCTCAGTGGAAACAGAAGCTTCTCCACAAAGCGTTCCCTGCTGTTCTCTCTACCTCCCCCACTTGAGACTCTGAGTCCTGCATCTGTCTCTATGCTCTCTAGAACCCTGGGCTCACAGACACTCACTCATTTCACCTCAGTTTAACCTGACTCTCTGAAGACCCTATTTCCAAATAAGCTCATATTTGGAGGTACTGGGGTTCAATGTGTGTTTTTGAGGGACTACAATTTAACCGTCACACTGACCAAGCAGAATAACTGGCTGAAGAGGAGCAGAAGTGGAATGGATTGTCATCTGAGAGTCTGAAATGGCTAAGGACATCTGGACTTCCGACATGCCCTCAAACTTTCAGAAAAAGAGAAAGAAAAACTCACAGGTATAATCTAAAGGCTTCATCTAAAGACTCATTAAGGAGAAATGGATGATTTTCAAAACTAAAATTCTGATAACATAAGTGAAAGTGATTCCGAACAAAGGGAGCATCCTGGCTGCTGAAAGAGCTCTTTGGTTAAATTAGGGTCATAAAGAACTGCAGGAAGGAGGAATACATAATCAAGACAGAATACAACGTGCAAAAAAACAGAGTGTGAAATACGTTTTATAAAAATTCTACGGGCAACAAAACTGGCTTTGTTAGACATACACAGAGCAAGGACAGCAACATGGAGCAGGCACTGCGTGGGGCAGATTTATGTCAGCAGATCACTCTGGGCAGCAGCTGCTGGTTTTGTTCTGAATTCTTTAATAGAATAATTTTCTAATTGTAAAGGCATATCAAAGATGGGCAAAGAGGAAAAGAAGTCAAATATAGATGAGGTAATAAAAAGAAACCACTAGCTGTCTTAAATAAACTCAAATATGTAGACTAGGGGTTGGCATTTTTTTCTATAAAAGTGGTATTTTAGGCTTTGCAGGCCACATGGTCTTGTTTGAAACAACTCAACTCCGCTGTTATAGTGTGAAGGCAGCCATCAACAGTTTGGAAATAGACATGGCTGTGTTCCAATAAATCTTTATTTACAAAAATAGGCTGCTGGCCAGATTTGCACTGGACTGCACTTTGCTGATCCCTGCACTAAAGCAATGGCAACCCAGACAACTGAGAGAACTTGCTGTTGCAACACAGAACCACTGTCAGAAATCTCTGAAAAATGTTGCAAGAAAGAGGAAATGCTCAGACTCTGGAGAAGGGCAAAGAACAAAAAGATTTTTTTTTTTTTCTTTTTTTTGAGACAAAGTCTTGCTTTGTCACCAGGCGCCAGGCTGGATTGCAGTGGTGCAATCTCAGCTCACTGCAACCTCCGCCTCCCAGGTTCAAGCAATTCTCCTGCCTCAGCCTCCCAAGTAGCTAGGACTACAGGTACGTGCCACCACGCCCAGCTAATTTTTGCATTTTTTTACTAGAGACGGGTTTCACCATGTTGGCCAGGATGGTCTTGATCTCTTGACCTCGTGATCTGCCCGCCCTGGCCTCCCAAAGTGCTGGGAATACAGGTGTGAGCCACTGATTCTTAAAATCTGTAGTTCACATGGTTTAGCACTGATTTCTGACACATTTCCAGAACAAATGATTAGATAATCCTATGTAGCAAATTTGAACACCTACTTTGCACTATTTTAAGTTACTAATGGTAAACACAACAGAAGTGGCCTTTGTAGTCAAGGAATTTTTAGTGTCAAAAGAAAGATAAAGTGGTTTTGTAAGAAGTGATTACAGTGGCATTGAATGCTCTGAAAGGGGTTGGGCAATGAAGGTTTAAGCAAGGGGATTTGCATTTTGGGGAATCAGGTGAGGCCTTCCGAAAAAACTGAGATCTAAACCATGAAATTAGCCTGGAAAAGCAGACAGGGTAGAAAAGCGGACAGGGTAGAAAAGCATTCTAAACAGGGGGAAGAGCCGATGCAAAGCCCAGCGTCTGAGAGAATGCTTATGACACAGAAGTAAACTGAAAAGGGTCCATGTGACTAGAGGACAGAGGAGGAGAATGGGACAGGAAAAAACTGAGTGGCAGGCAAGAGCCAAGTTCACAACTGTGAACTTTGTCATTTCTCTAACACACCTGTCTAGCAACACTAGCAAAAATCAAACTAGGTGACTTTGACAGAATTTTTAGTGAGCTCACATTGGCTCCAATAACCACAGTCCCCCTTTCAAATGTTCCTGAACTAGCCTCTCAGCTCTTCTCCCTGCTCCTAGTCTTAATTCCCTCCAATCACTCCACACCCAGATGTATCTTTAAAATGCAAATCTGATCATAACATGCCCATGCTTTTAAACCTTTAGCGGATTACTATAGTCCTTGGGACTTAATGTATTTAGATTTTAACAAGCCATTTAACTAAAGTATTTTTTATATGGATAAATAAAAACTAGGCGGTGGCTCACGCCTGTAATCCCAGCAATTTAGGAGGTGAGGGAGGTGGATTGCCTGAGGTCAGGAGTTCAAGAACAGCCTGGCCAACATGGTGAAACCCCGTCTCTACTAAAACAACAACAACAAAATTAGCTGGGTATGGTGGTGGGCGCCTGTAATCCCAGCTACTCAGGAGGCTGAGATAGGAGAATCATCGCTTGAACCTGGGAGACAGAGGTCGCAGTGAGCAGATATCGTGCCATTGGACTTCAGCCAGGGTGATGAGAGTGAAACTCTGTCTCCAACAAACAAACAAACTATATGCATACATATATGTACACACACACACACACACACACACACACACACACACGGTGTATAACATGATGTTTTGATATGTATTCCTTGTGAAATGACTAAATTATGCTAAATTGACATATTCAACATTTACCTAAATCTTTAATAATGTTTTTGGGTGGAAATGAATTTGTGGCTGATACAAATTTGAATTAATAGAATACAGTCAAATGTCTTTAATGTATTACCACAGGTTCATGTAAGCTCCACTTACAGTTATGTCTAGAAGATATGGTGCTCAAGGTCTCTGCATCAGGGGAATGGAGGAAAAGAAGAATCAGATTGTCTTTTAAATACCTTGGCCCACAAGTGACATCACCTTTATTCACTGTCCATTGGTTGGAGGAAGTAACATGGCTCCAACCTAATCGCAACAGTGTCTGGGTAAAGTAAGGGAGTACATGCCATATTTTGCAAGAATTGTCTTTGCTACAGTATGCTTATTGAATCTATGTATATCATAAAACATGGATGGTTAATTAAGATGTTTGATAGAATTATATTCAAAAATATCTCAACCAGGTGGAAAGATATACTACTTTAACAAAGAGATATTTATTGCTACAAAGAGAATAAAATACCTAGGAATACAACCAACAAAGAACATAAAGGACTTCTTCAAAGAGAACTACAAACCACTGCTCAATGAAATAAGAGAGGACACAAATAGATGGAGAAACATTCCATGCTCATGGTTAGGAAGAATCAATGTCGTGAAAATAGCCATACTACCCAAAGTAATTTATATTCTTTTTTTTTTTCTTTTTTAAAGATGGGGTTTCACCGTGATGGCCAGGCTGGACTTGAACTCCTGACCTCAGGTGATCCACCCACCTCGGCCTCCCAAAGTGCTAGGATTATAGGCATGAGCCACCACGCCCAGCCTCCAAAGTAATTTATAGATTCAACGCTATCCCCATCAAGCTACCAATGACCTTCTTCACAGAACTGGAAAAAACCACCTTAAACTTCATGTGGAACCAAAAGAGAGCCCGCATAGCCAAGTCAATTCTAAGCAAAAAGAACAAAGATGGAGGCATCACACTACCTGACTTCAAACTATACTACAGAGCTACAGTAATCAAAACAGCACGGTACTGGTACCAAAGCAGAGATATAGACCAATGGAACAGAACAGAGGCCTCGGATGCAACACAACACATCTACAACCATCTGATCTTTGACAAACCTGACAAAAACAAGCAATGGGGAAAGGATTCCCTGTTTAATAAATGGTGTTGGGAAAACTGGCTAGCCATGTGCAGAAAGCAGAAACTGGACCCCTTCCTGACACCTTACACTAAAATTAACTCCAGATGGATTAAAGACTTAAACATAAGACCTAACACCATAAAACCCTAGAAGAAAACCTAGGCAAAACTATTCAGGACATAGGCATAGGTAAGTACTTCATGACTAAAACACCAAAAGCATTGGCAACAAAAGCCAAAATGGACAAATGGGACCTAATTAAACTCCAGAGCTTCTGCACAGCAAAAGAAACAGTCATTAGAGTGAATCAGCAA
>NW_022439281.1:0-10071 GCF_009761245.1 Sapajus apella
CCTGGCTGGGGTTTGGAGGTAGGGGGGCTGCCTAGGGAGACTGGGGCTGGAGGCTTTTTCTTTTTTCCTCTCTATTTGCTTTCCTCCACTTGCCACAATGCTCCGAACCAACCCCTGACTCTAACCCCCTCTTTTCCATCAGACTGCAAGCGCATTGAGGCTTGAAACCTCATTGTTATTAATTGTCCTGGTGTCCCAGGCACCAAAGCCACCTGAGGGCACCCTATTCTGGGATCTAACGAGAGTCAGGTATGGCTAGGGCTTGGATGGGGGATTGCTTGGGGGGACAAGGGACTGGAGGCTTTTGGCTTCTTGTTCCCTTCTCACTTTCCTCCAACTGTTGCCACACTTTCCAGCCACCCCCTACTCTCTGGCCAGCCCTTTTCAACCTCTCTGTGCCACTGCTTTGGCATGGGACTTCCATGAAGGGGCCTGTATCTGAAGGCACTGAATAACATCGAAGCTAAGCAGGGTCAGGCCTACCTTAGTCTTGAACTGGGGACCACCTGAGGTGATGGGGGTTGGTTGCTTTTGGCTTCAGTTTCCCTTCCCCATTTCCCCTGCTTCTCACCAGGCTTCCCAACAACCCCCTAACTCTTTGGTTTTTACTTTTAGACTTCTGCACTCCTGTGCCCCCACCATATCAGAGGGTATGCCCGAGTGGAACCATCTGAGCATCCCTTGGGCTCCCTAGAAGACTGAGGGCTCCCCAGCCCAGAAGCTAAGCAGGGTCAGGCCCCAGTAGGGTTGGAGGGGGACTGCTTGAAGAGATTGAGGCTAGAGGCTTTTGGCTTCCTGCTGCCTCCTGGTTTTTTTTTTTTTTTTTTTTTTTTTTTGCTTCTCACAACACTTCCCAACCACTTGCTAACTCTTTGGCTTTCTTTTTCAAGCCAACTTGCTCCCTGCCATGGCCAGGAACCTGCCCTTGGGGCTTCCTCAGGGCAGCCTCCAAAAACCACAGAACTCTGAGGGTCAAGGGCAGTTGAGAAAAGGGAAAAGCAGGAAAAGAGCAGGAAGCCAAAACCCTACAATCCCAGTCATTCCACACCATACCTTATCCAAAAGGCAGTGAGGTCCGACGCTGCTGAGCTTCCAGGCTGGGACACCCATAGTCTGCTATGGTGATTAGAGGCTGCTGGAACAGACCCACACAAGGAGGTATCAGGCAGAGGTGGGGATGCAGGTGGGCAGAAAAGGAGGTGTCATAGAGTCACAGGGTGGTTGGAAAGAGTTGCCCAAAGCGGGGAAAAGCAGGAAGTGAGCAGGAGCCCAAAAGCCTCCAGCTACCCAGCTCCCAATGTGGTTCCTTATCTAAGGCACAGCCATGCCTTACCCTGCTCAGCTTGTGTGCTGGGGCGCCCTCAGGCTGCTATGCTGACTGGAGTCAGCCAGGACAAACCCCCACGGGGAAGTCTGAGTATGTGTCATGGGTGTAGGTGAGCATGAAATGTTGTCCAGAGAGTCCTGGGAGGTTAAATATGTTGTGACAAGTGGGGGAAAGCCAGAAAAGAGCAGGAAGCCAAAAGCCTATAGTCCCGGTTTCCACAGGCAGTTCCTCATCCAACCCTTAGTCAAACCCAACCTCGCTTTGCTTCCAGGATGAGGTGCCCTCAGGCTGCTAAAGCCCACAAGACCTGTCAAGACAAATCACCACAAAGACGTCCCAGGGTGAAGCAAAAACACTGCAGGCAGGAGTCCGGAAGTTACACAGGCTGGGACCTGGCAGGGGCTTCGATGGGGGACATCCTGGAAAGACTGGGGGCTGGAGGCTTTTGCCTTTTCTCCACCTTCAAGCTTTCCTGAGCTATTTCCAATGCTTTGGGACTGCCCCCTGACTCTCTGTCCTTTTCTCCTTTCCAGTTTCCCTACTCCCCCACTGAGGGCTGAGACCTCCCTGTGTAACTTTGCCTTGGCAGCCCCCAGGTGCCATAGCAGCCCTAGCATGCCACAGTCCACAAGCTAAACAGGATCAGGCCTGGCTGGTGCTTGGATGGGAAACTGCCTTTAAAGACTGGGAGCTGAAGCCTTTTGCCTTTTCTTCTTCAAGCTTTCCCCTGCTTGTTCCAACATTTCCCAAATTTCCCTTGACCCTTTCTCCCCTTTTGCCTGCTTGCCTATGCCTCTGCCAAGTCCTGGGACCTCCCTGAGTCGGTTTGTCTCAGTATGCCCCAGGCTCCACAGCAGCCCCAGGGTGCCACAGCTACAAACTAAGCAGGGTTGGTCCTAACTGAGGCTTGGATTGGGCACTGCCTGTAAAGACCAGGGTCTGGAGGCTTTTGCTTTTTCACCTTCTTCCAGCTTTCCTCCCCTACTCTCAAAAATATCTAAAAGCCACCTGACTCTCTGTACACTCTTTCCTGCTTTCCAACAGCCCCGTGGTGGCCCAGGACATTCCCGTGTGGGTTTTTCTCAATAGCCCCCAGGATCCATAGCATCCCTATGGAGCCTCAGCTGGGTAGCTAAGCAGAGTCAGCCCTGTCTGGGGCCTGAATGGGGGACACCCTTGGGAGATGGAGGCTGGAGGATTTGGCTTCCGGTTCCCATCCCAGTTTCCCCTGCTTGTCACAAAGTTTCTCAACTGCCCCTTGACACCGTGGCTTTTCCTTTCCCACTGCTGAAAGCCCGCACCCCCAGGGCTTCCTTGGACATCTCTGAGGGGCTCTGTCCGAGCAGCCCTTGAGCTCTATAGCAGCCTGAGGGCATCCCAACCTGGAAGCTAAGCAGAGCTGGGCCTCAGTTGGATTTGGATGGGGGACTGACTGGGGAGACTAAGGACTAGAGGCTTTTGGCTTCTCTTCCCCCTGGGTTTTTTGCTTGTCACAGCACATCCCAACCACCTGCTAATTTTCTGTCCCTCCCTTTCCAGCTCACCTGCTCCCCCGCTCCATGAATGGGTCCCCCATTCAGGCCCCAGACAGGGAACTGCCCTTGAAGTCCATCATCTCAGCACCCAGGTGCAATAGCAGCCTGAGGTCACCATAGCTCAGAGCTAAACAGGATCGGGACTAGCTGGGGCTTTTGGCTTCCTGCTACCTTTCCACTATTTTCTGCTTGTCACAGTGCTTCCCAACTGATCCCTGACACTGTGGCACCTTCTTTTTCATCCCTGTGAACCCCTGCGGTTGCCTGAGACCTCCCCCTGGGATTTGTTTCTGCAGCTACCGAGCGCCATACCAGCCTGGGCTCCCAATTCTGGAAGATAAGTAGGGTCAGGCCTTGCTGCAGCTTGTATGAAGGACCTCCTTGGGAGGCCAGGGGCTGGAGGCTTTTGGCTTCCAGCTCCCTTTCCACTTTCTTTCAGTCGCTGCAAGGCTTCCCAACTGCCCCCTTACTTCCTGACCTCCTGTTACCCACCTGTGTTCCTTCCCACCATGGTTTTGGACCTCTAAGTTAGGCTCTGTGTAGGCAGACATGAACAACGTAGCAGTCTGAGAGTCAGGGAGTGGTTGAGAACCACTGAAAGAAGGGAGAAAAGTCCGGGGAGCCAAAAGTCTCCAGGCTCGGTCTTTCCACACGATCCTGCATCCAAACGCCAGCCAGGGTCAACGCTGCTTAGCTTATGGGCTGGGGCACCCTCAGGCTGCTATGGTGACTGGGAGCTGCCAGACGGGACCCCCACAGGAGTCCCAGGCCGAAGTATGGACACAGGCAGGCCAAAAAGTGGGGGTCAGAGAGTCAGAGGGTGGTTGGGAAGAGTTGCCAAAAGCAGAAGAATGTGGGAAGTTAGCATGAGGCCAAAAGCCTCCAGCCAAGAGCCTCCAGCCACTGGACTCCCCAGGCAGTCCCTTATCTAAGCCCCAGCCATGCCCTAGTCTGCTGAGCTTCTGTGCTGGCAGCCCTCAGGCTCCTATGCCAACCAGGGTCAGCTGTGACAGAACCACAGGAGGAAATCCCTTTCTGTGTTTTTGGGATTTCCCAAGTCTTCCTGGGGCTTGGTTGGTAAGCGTTGTTTATAGCGTGGGAGCAGTTAAGAAGTGTTGCAAAAAGCAGGGGAAAGCAGGAAAAGAGCAAGAAGCCAAAAGCCTCCAGCTCTGGTCTCCAAAGGTATTCCCCCATCCAAGCCTGACCCTGCTTATCTTCCAGGCTGAAACACCCTCAGGCTGCTATGGCCCAGGCGACCTGCTAGGACAAACCCCCACATCGAGGTCCTGGGCTGTGATGAGAACTCTGGTGGGCGAGGGCCTGGTAGCTAATCAGGGTCAGGTCTGGCAGGGGCTTGGATGGGGGCCACCTGGAAAGACCAGGGACAGGAGGCTTTTGCTTTTTTGCTTTCTTCAAGCTTTCTCCTGCTTGTCCCAATGCTTTCCAACTACCACCAGATTCTCTGTTTCCTTTTGCCCACTGCGTACACTCACACAGATGCCTGGGACCTCCCCCTATGGATTTGCATCGGCAGCCCCGAGGTACTATAGCAGCCCTAGAACACTACAGCCTTGAACCTAAGCAGGTTCTGGCCTGGATAGGACTTCAATATGAGACTGCCTGTAAAGACTGGGGGGCTGGAGACTTTTGACTTTTCACCTTCTTCAAGCTTTCCCTTGCTTGTCCTAATGCTTCCCAACCACCCCCTGACTCTGTCCCCTCTTTCTGGCTTGCCTATGTGCCCGAAGCCACCCATGTCTACCCTGTCTGTTTTTCTTGGCAGCCCTTAGGTGTCATAGCAGCCATATAGTGCCATAGCCTGGAAGCTAAGCAGAGTCTGGCCTGGCTGGGACTTGATTGTGGAATAGTCTGGAGAGATGGGAGATGGGGGCATTGGCTTCCTGATTCCTTCTCGCTCTCCTTCTCTTGTTGCAACACTTTCCAAGCACCTCCTCACACTCTGGCTTTCTAGTTCATGTTCCTGCCTGCCGGTGCCCATGCCCAAAACAGGGACTTTCCTGTGGGTGTCCGTCCCGGCAGCTCCCTGGCACAAGAGCAGCCGAAGGGTGCCCCAGCCAAGAAGCTAAGCAGGGTCAGGCTTGACTGGGGCTTGGATAGGGGACCACCTGTGGGGACCAGGAGATGGAGGTTTTTGGCTTCCTCCATTCTTTTGCTTTGCCCCACCTGTCCCAATTCTTCCCAGCCACCCCCTGACTCACTGCCCGCACATTTCTCTGCTTTTCTGAACCCCCACGGCAGCTCTGGACGTTTTGTTGGGGGCCCACCTGCCAGCCCTCAGGTGCCCTGATGGGGTCCCAGCACAGAAGCTATGCAGTGTTGAGACTATCTGTGGCTTGGATAGAGGGCAACCTGGTGAGACTGGGGGCTGGAGCCTTTTTCTTTTCCATTCCCTTGTTGCTTTGTTACCTTGTTACAATGCTTCATAACCGCACCCTAACATTTCCCCCCTCTTTTCTGTCAGCCTGCAAGCACGTGGCCAACTGGGACTTCCCCTTAAAGGTTTGTCCCAGTAGACCCTGGGTTCCATAGCACACTGGGGCTGGATAGGGCTTGGATGGTGGTGTACTGCGTATACAGGATGCTGGAGGCTTTTGGCTTCTTGCTCTCTTCCCGCATTGCCCCGATTATCGCAATGCTTCCCAGCCACCCCTGACTCACTGGCCAGCCATCTTCTGCCTGCCTGAACCCCTGGTGTGGCCCAGGACCTTGCTGAAAGTGTTTGTCTCTGAAGTCACCAAATGCCATGGCAACCTGAGGGTGACTCAACCTGGAAGCTAAGCACAGTTGAAGCTGGCTTGGACTTGGATCGGGGCCACCTGGAAAGATGGGGGCTGGAGGCTATTGCCTTCCGTTTTCCTTCCTAATTTCCCCTGCTTGTCACAAAGCTTCCCAACCACCCCCTGAATCTCTGGGTTTCCCTTTCCCACTCCTGCGTGCCTGCTCCCCTACTGCTTCCTGGAGTGTCCCCGAGGGAGCCCATTATAGCAGTGCTTAGGTGCCATAGCAGCCTGAAGGCACCCCAGCCTAGAAGCTAAGCGGAGTCGGACCTCAGAAGGGCTTGGATTGGGGACTGCTTGGGGAGACTGGGGGCTAGAGTCTTTTGCTGTCCTCTCCCACCAGGTTGTTTTGCTTGTTGCAAAACTCCACAACCAGCCACTAACACTCCGGCTTTCACTTTTACCCCCCTGCATGCCCCACGGCCAGGGCCCTCTGTGTGGAGGCACGTCATGGCAGCTTCTGGTCACAATAGCAACCTGAGGTCACCCAGATCACAGCCAAGCAGAGTTGCGACTGGCTGGGGCTTGGATGGTGGAATTCTTGGGGAGATATGGGCCTGAAAGCTTTTGGCTTCCCACTCCTTTCCCACTTTCTTCTGCTTATCACACTTACAAACTGACCCCTGATTCTCTGGTCCCTTTTTTTATGTCCCCATGGGGTCTGTTACAACAGCTACTGGGTGCCATAGCTGCAGAAGGGCTCACTAGCTTGGAAGCTAAGCATGGTCAGGCCTTGCTGTGGCTTGTTTGATGATCTGCCTTGGGAGACGGGGGTCTAGAGGCTTTTGGCCTCCAGCTCTCTTTCCACGTTTCCCCACTTGCTGCAATGGTTTCTAATCACCCTCTTACTTCTTGGCCTCCTGTTTTCTGCCTGCCATTGCCCCTGCTGAGGTTCTGAACCTTTCTGTGAAGCTCCATCTAGGCAGCCCCCAAACACCATAGTAGTCTGAGGGTCAGAAGGCGGTTGAGAATTGTTGTTACAAGGAGGGAAAGCAGGAAAAGAGCAGGAAGCCAAAGGGCTCCAGGCCTGGTCTTTCTACGCTGTCCCCAATTCAAGGCAGGCCTGACCATGTTCAGCTTCTGGGCTGGGAAGCCCTCAGGATGCTATCACGACTGGGCTGTGCCAAAGTGGACCCCCAAGGAGAAGTTCCAGGCTATGGATGGGGCCCAAGTGTGCAGAAAAGGGGGCATCAGAGAGTCAGAGTGCAGTTGGGAAGAGTTGCCAAAATGTGGAAAATTGAGAAGTAAGCAGGACCCCCAAAACCTCCAGCCACTGTACTCACCAAGTGGTCTCCTCTCTAAGCTGCAGCCATGTACTGCCCTGCTCAGCTTTCGTGCTGAGATGCCCTCAGGCTGGTGTGCCAAGTAGGGTCAGCTGGGATGAACCACCACAGGGAGTTCCCAGTCTGTGTTGGGGGCGCTGGTGGGTGGGAAATGGGGTCGAGAGTGTCTGGGGGTGGTTAAGTGTTGAGACAGGCAGGGGAAAGAGGGAAAAGAGTCACAGGCCAAAAAACCTCCTGCCCTGGTCTCAGTAGGTCCCCCATAGCTCACAGGTCATCCCAGGATAACCCCCCCAGAGAAGGCCCCAATCTGGGGCAAGAATGCTGGCAGGCAGTGGTCTGGAAGCTTAGCAGGGATGGGCCTGGCAAAGTCTTGGGTGGGGGACCACCTGAAACGACTGGGAGCTGAAGGGATTTTGCCTTTTCATTTTCTTCAAGGTTTCCTCCACTTATCCCACTGCTGTCCAACTGCCCCCTGACAATCTGTTCCCCATTTCCTGCTTGCCTGTATCCCCACCAAGGCCTGAGTCCTTCCGGTGTCAGTTTGTCTCAGCACTTCCCAGGTGCCATAGCAGCCCTAGGGTGCTGCAGTCAGGAATCTAAGCAGGGTAAGGCCTGGCTGGGGCTTGGGTGGGAGACATCCTGTAAAGACAGGGGCTAAGGGGCTACAGGCTTTGGCTTCTTGATTCATTTCTGCTGTCCCCCACTTGTCGCAAACCTTCCCGATTTCCTCCTGACACTGGCTTTCTATTACACATTCTGCCTGCCTGTGCCCCCGCAAAGGAAAGAGCTCTTTCCACAGCTGTTTGTTCTGGCAGCCCCGAACACCATAGCAGCCTGAAGCACCCCAGCCCAGAAGCTAAGCAGGGTCAGGCTTGACAGACTTGGATGGGGGACCACTTGGGGAGACCAGGAGCTGGAGGCTTTTGGCGTTCTTCTTTCTTCCTCTTTGCCCTGCTCGTCCCAACACTTCCCAATCACACTCTGACTTAGTGGCCACCATTTTTTATGGCCACCTGTGCCCCCATAGCAGCCCAGGACATTCTTGTGGGAATCTATCTGGCAGGGCTTGTGCACCATAGCACCCTGAGGGAGTTCCAAAATGGAAGCTAAGCAGGGTCAGGCTGGCTGGGTCTTTGATAAGGAACTGCCTGTAAAGACCAAAGACTGGAGATGTTTCTTTTTTGCCTTCTTCAAGCTTTCCCCTACTTGTTCCAATGTTTCCTTAACCGACCTCTGACTTTCTGTCTCCTCTTGCCCACTTGCCTACACCCCCGCTGCCACAAGGGACTACCTCAGATGAGTTTGTCTTGGAAGACCCCAGGCGCCATAGCAGCCCTAGGGCACCAGAGCCCAGAGGCTAAGCAGGGTCTGACCTGGCTAGTGATTAGATGGGGACCGCTGGGGAGATGGGAGCTGGAGGCCTTGGCTTCCTGATTCCTTCCTGCTGTCCCTCAATTGCTGCAAAGCTTCCCAAGCACCTCCTGATACTGTGGCTTTCTATTTCATGTTTTGCCTGCCTGCGTCCCCACCAAGGAAAGAGTTTTTTTCAGCAGCCCTCAGCATCATAGAAGCCTCAGGGCACTGTAGCCCAGAAGCTAAGCAGAGTCAGGACTGACTGGGGCTTGGATGGGGGACCACCTGGAGAGACCAGGAGCTGGAGGCTTTTGGCTTTCCCTTTCTTCTGCCTTGTCCCGCTTGTCCCAGTGCTTTCCAACCACCCCTGGACTCATTGACCACCCTTTTTTTTTTGCCCACCTGCATGCCCATGGCAGCCTGGGACGTTCTTGTCAGGGTCTGCCCAGCCACCCTCGGATGCTATAGCACCCTGAAGGACCTCTAGCATAGAAGCTAAGCAGGGTCGAGCTTGGCTGGGACTTGGATGGGGGTACCTGGGGAAACTGGGGCTGGAGGGTTTTGCCTTTCCTTTTTGCTTTTCCTCACTTGTCCCAACACTTCCCAACCATCCCCTCACTCTAACCCCTCTTTTCTGTCCGCCTGCAAGCTTGTTGCTGCCTGGGAACTCCCTGTCAGTGTTAGTCCCTGTAGATACTAGGTGTCATAGCACCCTGAGGGTGCCTCAGTCCAGGAGCTAAGCAGGGTAGGGCCTGGCTGGGGCTTGAATGGGAGACCACCTTGGGTGAAAAGGGGTTGGAGGCTGTTGACTTCTTGCTCCCTCTTGTTTTTTTTGTTGTTGTAAAGCGTCTCATCCATCCATTAACTCTCGTGCCTTCCATTTCTAGCCCGTCTGCTCCCGACGGCGAGGGACCTCACCATGGGTGTTAGTCATGAAAACTCCTGGGCATGCTAGCAGCATGAGATCACCCTAATACAGAGCTTAGCATGGTCAGGACTGGCTGGGGCTGGGATTGTGGAACACCTGGGGAGATAAGGCCCTGGAAGTTTTTGGTTTCCCACTTTCTTTCCAGTTTGTTTTCACCTTGTCACAATGATTTCCAACAGAACCCTGACTCTCTAACCCCTTATTTTTTTTACCTCATGGACCCCTGCTGTGGCTGGGGACCTCCCTATGGAGTTCATTTCAGCAGTTTCCAGGTGCCACAGCATCCTGCAGGTTCCCCAGCCTGGAAACTAAGCAGGGTCAGGCCTTGCTGTGGATTGTATAAAGGACCACCTGGGGAGATCGGGGGCTGCAGGCTGCAGGATTCCAGCTCCCTTTCCACTTTCCCTGGCTTGCTGCAATACTTCTCACTGTCCCCTCGCTTCCTGGCCTCCTGTTTCCTGCCCACATTTGCCTTCTCTGCAGTTCTGGACCTTCCTATGTGGCTCTGTAAAGGCAACCTCTGAACACCATAGCTGTGTGAGTCAGGGGGTGGATAAGTACCATTGCAACAAGTGGGGAAAGCATTAAAAGAGAAGGAAGCCAAAAGCCTTTGGGCCCTGTCTTTCCACGTGGTTCCCATACAAGCACAAGCCAAGCCTGTGGCTACTTAGCTTCTAGGCTGCAGCTCTCTCAAGCTCCTATGAACACTGAGGGCTGTGGGAATGAATCCCCATGGGAAAGTCCCAGGATGAGGTGGGAAAGGAGTCACAGAGTCAGAAGGTGGTTGGAAGAGCTGCCAAAATCAGGGGAAAGTGGGAAGTGAGTTGGAGGCCAAAAGCCTCCCGCC
>NW_022439282.1:0-274 GCF_009761245.1 Sapajus apella
AAAAGAAACAGTCATTAGAGTGAATCAGCAACCAACAGAATGGGAAAAAAATTTTGCGATCTACCCATCTGACAAAGGGGTAATATCCAGAATCTACAAAGAACTAAAATAGATTTACAAGAAAAAAACAAACCCATTCAAAAGTGGGCAAAGGATATGAACAGACACGTTACAAAAGAAGATATACATGAGGCCAACAAACATATGAAAAAATGCTCATCATCACTGGTCATTAGAGAAATGCCAATCAAAACTACATTGAGATGCCATCTCA
>NW_022439282.1:374-10068 GCF_009761245.1 Sapajus apella
ACCCATCTGACAAAGGGGTAATATCCAGAATCTACAAAGAACTAAAATAGATTTACAAGAAAAAAACAAACCCATTCAAAAGTGGGCAAAGGATATGAACAGACACGTTACAAAAGAAGATATACATGAGGCCAACAAACATATGAAAAAATGCTCATCATCACTGGTCATTAGAGAAATGCCAATCAAAACTACATTGAGATGCCATCTCATGCCAGTTAGAATGGCAATCATTAAAAAATCTGGAGACAACAGATGCTGGAGAGGATGTGGAAAAATAGGAACACTTTCACACTGTTGGTGGGAGTGTAAATTAGTTCAACCATTGTGGAAGACAGTGTGGCGATTCCTTAAGGACCTAGAAATAGAAATTCCATTTGACCCAGCAATCCCATTACTGGGTATATATCCAAAGGATTACAAATTGTTCTATTATAAGGACACATGCACATGTATGTTCATTGCAGCACTGTTTACAATAGCAAAGACTTGGAACCAACCCAAATGCCCATCAATGACAGACTGGACCTTGAAAATGTGGTACATATACACCATGGAATATTATGCAGCCAAAAACAATGATGAGTTCACATCCTTTTTAGGGACATGGATGAACCTGAAAACCATCATTCTTAGCAAACTGACACAAGAACAAGAAATCAAACGCTGCATGTTCTCACTCATAGGCGGGTATCGAACAATGAGAACACATGGACACAGGGAGGGAAGCATCACACACTGGGGTCTGTTGTGGGGGAATAAGGGAGGGACAATGGGAGATGGGGAGTTGAGGAGGGATAACATGGGGAGAAATGTCAGATATAGGTGACGTGGAGGAAGGCAGCAAACCACATTACCATGGATGTACCTATGCAACAATCATGCATGTTCTTCACATGTACCCCAAACCTAAAACTCAATAAAATATATATTTAAAAGAAAAAAAAAAGGCTGCTTTTCCTCTATTCCATTGCTTTTACTTCGTCTAAAATTAATGGGAATTTTGAGCGGATCTATATCTGGGTTCTCTCTTCTGTTCCACTGATTGCTTTGCCTGCTCCCTCTACCATTGCCATACTGCCGGGGTTCTGCAGTTATATATTGGGCCTTAATATTGGGAAGAGTAATTCTTCCCACTTTATTCTCATTTTTAAAGTTGTTTTTAAAGCTTGTCTATGTCAAAAAAAAACTCATTTAAGTTTTGATAGTAATTGCATTAACATGATCTAGTTATAGAGAAGAAACCATGTGGAAAAGTTGGGCAGCCGTAGTTGCTATAAGATTTGTTAATAAACTTTGTTTCTTCTAGAAACCTAGAACCAGAGAGGACTCAACACTCCTACTGGTTCCAGGGAACATTATAGGTTCTTGGGGGTTCATACAGTGTCTTTAGGAAAACGGAGCTGTCTTAAGAGAAGGAAGTTGTACTTACGTCTGTAAGAACCAAATGTTTACTCAAGTAACATTGATCCTCACCTCTACTTTAGCAGGGAAGGAAATGCTGAAGGACCCAGGGGATGATTGAGCATAAGGCTGTCACCAGCTTGATCAGGAATTGTCCTGAGGGCAGCAGGAGGAGTGGCAATGCTGCCAGAGAAGGTGGCTTTGTTGAAAGCCTTTAAATTCACCCTCATTACTCGCCAGTCTCTTTTCTTTTCTTTTTTTTTTTTTTTTGAGATGGAGTTTCACTCTTGTTACCCAGGCTGGAGTGCAATGGCGGGATCTCGGCTCACCGCAACCTCCGCCTCCTGGGTTCAGGCAATTCTCCTACCTCAGCCTCCTGAGTAGCTGGGATTACAGGCACGTGCCACCATGCCCAGCTAATGTTTTGTGTTTTTAGTAGAGATGGGGTTTCACCATGTTGACCAGGATGGTCTCGATCCCTTGACCTCGTGATCCACCCGCCTCGGCCTCCCAAAGTGCTGGGATTACAGGCGTGAGCCACCGCGCCCGGCAGCGCCAGTCTCTTTTCTTGTGTTCTCCTCATATTTCTTATCCATTAGGCAGCCAGCTCTTAACATGAGATCTTCCTGTTTTTGCATTCTTTTCTGCAGTGCTTTTCTAGTCACACCCTTTGGTGCTCTAATCTGTGGTCTTAGTTTTAGTCAGGATGAAGATATTTGACACATTAACTCTTATTTCAGTTAACACCAGATGAAGTGAATTCAATTTCTCTTCTGTTCTCACCCAAAAGTTGGCCCCAAACTAGTTCAAAAATATCTTTGAATTCTTTCTTGGCTAATGTCGGTTATTTGCACCCTTTTCCTGATCTGATGAATACCGGCTTTTATGATGGGTGTCGCATCCAGATAGCTGCAAGCCTTGTTAAAGAGGCATTTGATAAGAGGGACTACTTACCTGCAGTTCACCCTCAGACCACTGAAGTCTTAACTACCGATGACAGTTTTGTGTATCCTTGAAGGAGTTCTTCAACTCTGAATTCTACAAGGAAAAAAAAAAAAAGATTTGTTGAAAATGACTGACCCCATGTGGGTTGAGAACTATATCCAGTTAACTAAACTGTAAGCAGTTAACTGTATCTGTTAACAGTTAAGTATGGTATCTACAAAATAAGCTTCAATTAGCACTATGTGTTGTAACTTCTTGGTGCCTCTAAGTTAGAGAGTGAAACCCTTAGTCAGATCTGGCTAAGGAAATGACTTTATCCTAGCTCCAAGAAGACCTTTTCCTTAACCCTTCCTCCATTATTTTTATTCTCTATTGTTTATTCATCGTCTCATATGTCCTCTGTCATGTTACATTAGAATCATTTCTTCTCGATGCAAACTGCAGCTGATGTGGTCTTTGGGTCTATTGCAGCCTCCACCGAGTGTTCACTTCTGGTGAGAAGCGTGTCCAGGGCCCGAGTGCTGAAACCCAAAGATGACAAGGGTGGAGCATTGCTGAGTTAACCTCACAGCTGGAGGGTCTGCGCTGCATAGTCTCCCCTTGGGCCATGACAGCACATTCTTGAGAATTACACAAGCCTGTAGTAGGGCAAGGCTCAGGGCTATGGAATTCATAACACCAGTGGGACTAAGGCATCCTGTCTGTTCTTTGTTATGTTCATGTCCATCACCCAAGTAAAAATCACACCCTCCTCTCCCTCATTTCTGTCCCAGCCAATCACTTCCTCCTAGGCTGGCCAAACTATCTCCTCCAAGTTGCCAAAGGAAGAGGGAATGTTCTTTGGTAGGCACAGAGGAGCTCTTGGCTTTCCAGTTACACTATTATAAATTGCAGAAAGTTCTCAGTTCCTGGTATCACGGAGGTTTGCGTCTTTAAGTGCTTGCTGTATGCAACAAGGGGCCCCAGCTGCTGTCTAGAGATCACATCTCCCACTGAGATCTGCATGAATCTTGTCCCTTGTAGGCTGCAGGGGCCTGAGTAGTTTTCAAGTCCCTGGCTTTTGATAGGAAGCAAAAAGCTTCCAGATTGAGTACTGCATAGAAAAGGAGGATAAATTGTTGATACTTCCTGTGTTGCAATAACAAACACCCCTTCTAACTGCTGCCAGCTATGGGGCTGGCAGTTTAAGCTCTTCATGCTCACCAGGGAGGTGGGGAAGGGTGAGTGGGAGTGAGGAGCTCCCCTTTCATGCAGGCACCAGCGGCAGAACGCTTCCTACAGACCCCTTCCTGCCTTTGTAATCGTGGTGCTGCAGAGCTGCCCTGGCTGTGCTCTGCCTCTTCTGTGCCCTCTCTAATTGCCCTCTTCCTTACAAAATCCAGCTGCCTGTTGAGGCTTCTCTCCCTGTATTTATAGCCGTCTAATCAGCTGGTAATTTACTTCAATCAGTGCCAGATTGTATTCCTCTGATTCATATCTCCTATTTCATTTAGTGAGGAAATGATTGCCTTTCCTCTTTACTGTTTTAAATATTAGCTGCCATGTTGTGCTGAGTAATGGTCTCTTAACTATGAAGGTGTAAGCTGGCAATTCAAGAGAGCATTCGGTTGAAGCCGCCTAAGCACTTACAGTGTGCTCAAGGCAAGTCCGCATGCCTGGAACTGGGGTGGCGTCTGTCACGCCCAGTCTTATGCCCAATGACTTAAGTTCTTCAGTTGTCAGTGTCAGATCTCGATTTCTAGAGGCTCCTTGTTATTAAATCCAGCGAGGGACTGATTTCCTTGCAGGCTTCTGTGAGGCTGTCCTGAATGGCTGCAGTGGGGTGGGGATGGTCTGGGGCTGTGCTGTGAGGCTCCAACCCTGAAGTTTCAGCCACGCCAGCTTGAACAGTTCACCTGTTAATGTGTGAAAAACTGCTGGCCAAGAGCATTAACAGGTTGTTTTTGAGGCTTGTGGAGCAGGTTGAGTACCGCAGAAGGGAAGCTGGGGAGATGGAGAGAGAGCAGGCAAAGGGAGAGTCAGAGACGAAATGGGTCTGTTGAGGCTCACACGCCCAGATCCTGCTCTTAGGCAAATCTCAAATGTGTCCCTGGACATGGTCCTACATGTAACTGATGTCAGTAAGTCTCATTCTAGAAAGGGATTTCCTTTCTGCTGAGAAGAGCTTTCCTAGTAGGACAGGATCAGGACTAAGGAACTTTTGACCCCGGCCCACTTTCTAGCTACTTGCTCTTATTAAAAATCTTCCTGCTGGCCAGGCACAGTGGCTCAAGCCTGTAATCCCAGCACTTTGAGAGGCTGAGGTGGGCAGATCACTGGAGCCCAGGAGTTTCAGACCAGCCTGGGCAACATGGCAAAAACCCATCTCTACAAAAAATAGAAAAATTAGCTGGGTGTGGTAGTGCACACCTGTGGTCCTAGCTGCTCAGGAGGCTGAGGTGGGAGTATCATCTGAGTCCACGGAGGTCAAGGCTGCAGTGAACTGTGATCGTGCCACTGCACTCCAGCCTGGGTGACAGTGTGAGACCTCAAAAAGAAAACATCTTCCTGCTCTCTCTGGCTTTTGGGCCTGAGGAGTCTTCCCTTTTCCCAACCCTTACTTCCTTTATTTGTTTGGCTCATTTCCAAGAGCATTCTAGAATTTCTCTAAAGGAGGGGCTTAGTGGTGTTCATCTGTTTGAAGCCCTGCAGTGGGTAGGCCAATGCTAAGGGACTTGTTTCAGAGCTGCCTGGCAGAGCAGGTATGTTCCTTTCCTTTACAAGAAAGGTAGGATAAGAGCACGACTCCTGCAAACAGGCTGCCTGAGTTCAAGTGCCAGCTGCCTCACTCAGCTGAGTGACCCCAGACAAGGTTCTTAACCTCCGTGTACCCCAGTCTCTCTATGGACTTAGGATAGTAATATCAGGATTCTTGTGATGATTAAATAATGACTATTAAGTTATCTTATGATAAGTGTGCTTGGTACATGGTGAATGTAGAATAAATGTTAGTTTTTACTATTAGGTTGCTGGGGTTGGGGTGCGTGGAATAACAGAAAACATAGGGAAGGCTCCAGCTCCCCCAGAGCACCCCTAGTGGCACCTTTGCTAAACACTCTTCACTGGTTTTGGTCTCAGTGGAAACAGAAGCTTCTCCACAAAGCGTTCCCTGCTGTTCTCTCTACCTCCCCCACTTGAGACTCTGAGTCCTGCATCTGTCTCTATGCTCTCTAGAACCCTGGGCTCACAGACACTCACTCATTTCACCTCAGTTTAACCTGACTCTCTGAAGACCCTATTTCCAAATAAGCTCATATTTGGAGGTACTGGGGTTCAATGTGTGTTTTTGAGGGACTACAATTTAACCGTCACACTGACCAAGCAGAATAACTGGCTGAAGAGGAGCAGAAGTGGAATGGATTGTCATCTGAGAGTCTGAAATGGCTAAGGACATCTGGACTTCCGACATGCCCTCAAACTTTCAGAAAAAGAGAAAGAAAAACTCACAGGTATAATCTAAAGGCTTCATCTAAAGACTCATTAATGAGAAATGGATGATTTTCAAAACTAAAATTCTGATAACATAAGTGAAAGTGATTCCGAACAAAGGGAGCATCCTGGCTGCTGAAAGAGCTCTTTGGTTAAATTAGGGTCATAAAGAACTGCAGGAAGGAGGAATACATAATCAAGACAGAATACAACGTGCAAAAAAACAGAGTGTGAAATACGTTTTATAAAAATTCTACGGGCAACAAAACTGGCTTTGTTAGACATACACAGAGCAAGGACAGCAACATGGAGCAGGCACTGCGTGGGGCAGATTTATGTCAGCAGATCACTCTGGGCAGCAGCTGCTGGTTTTGTTCTGAATTCTTTAATAGAATAATTTTCTAATTGTAAAGGCATATCAAAGATGGGCAAAGAGGAAAAGAAGTCAAATATAGATGAGGTAATAAAAAGAAACCACTAGCTGTCTTAAATAAACTCAAATATGTAGACTAGGGGTTGGCATTTTTTTCTATAAAAGTGGTATTTTAGGCTTTGCAGGCCACATGGTCTTGTTTGAAACGACTCAACTCCGCTGTTATAGTGTGAAGGCAGCCATCAACAGTTTGGAAATAGACATGGCTGTGTTCCAATAAATCTTTATTTACAAAAATAGGCTGCTGGCCAGATTTGCACTGGACTGCACTTTGCTGATCCCTGCACTAAAGCAATGGCAACCCAGACAACTGAGAGAACTTGCTGTTGCAACACAGAACCACTGTCAGAAATCTCTGAAAAATGTTGCAAGAAAGAGGAAATGCTCAGACTCTGGAGAAGGGCAAAGAACAAAAAGATTTTTTTTTTTTTCTTTTTTTTGAGACAAAGTCTTGCTTTGTCACCAGGCGCCAGGCTGGATTGCAGTGGTGCAATCTCAGCTCACTGCAACCTCCGCCTCCCAGGTTCAAGCAATTCTCCTGCCTCAGCCTCCCAAGTAGCTAGGACTACAGGTACGTGCCACCACGCCCAGCTAATTTTTGCATTTTTTTACTAGAGACGGGTTTCACCATGTTGGCCAGGATGGTCTTGATCTCTTGACCTCGTGATCTGCCCGCCCTGGCCTCCCAAAGTGCTGGGAATACAGGTGTGAGCCACTGATTCTTAAAATCTGTAGTTCACATGGTTTAGCACTGATTTCTGACACATTTCCAGAACAAATGATTAGATAATCCTATGTAGCAAATTTGAACACCTACTTTGCACTATTTTAAGTTACTAATGGTAAACACAACAGAAGTGGCCTTTGTAGTCAAGGAATTTTTAGTGTCAAAAGAAAGATAAAGTGGTTTTGTAAGAAGTGATTACAGTGGCATTGAATGCTCTGAAAGGGGTTGGGCAATGAAGGTTTAAGCAAGGGGATTTGCATTTTGGGGAATCAGGGGAGGCCTTCCGAAAAAACTGAGATCTAAACCATGAAATTAGCCTGGAAAAGCAGACAGGGTAGAAAAGCGGACAGGGTAGAAAAGCATTCTAAACAGGGGGAAGAGCCGATGCAAAGCCCAGCGTCTGAGAGAATGCTTATGACACAGAAGTAAACTGAAAAGGGTCCATGTGACTAGAGGACAGAGGAGGAGAATGGGACAGGAAAAAACTGAGTGGCAGGCAAGAGCCAAGTTCACAACTGTGAACTTTGTCATTTCTCTAACACACCTGTCTAGCAACACTAGCAAAAATCAAACTAGGTGACTTTGACAGAATTTTTAGTGAGCTCACATTGGCTCCAATAACCACAGTCCCCCTTTCAAATGTTCCTGAACTAGCCTCTCAGCTCTTCTCCCTGCTCCTAGTCTTAATTCCCTCCAATCACTCCACACCCAGATGTATCTTTAAAATGCAAATCTGATCATAACATGCCCATGCTTTTAAACCTTTAGCGGATTACTGTAGTCCTTGGGACTTAATGTATTTAGATTTTAACAAGCCATTTAACTAAAGTATTTTTTATATGGATAAATAAAAACTAGGCGGTGGCTCACGCCTGTAATCCCAGCAATTTAGGAGGTGAGGGAGGTGGATTGCCTGAGGTCAGGAGTTTAAGAACAGCCTGGCCAACATGGTGAAACCCCGTCTCTACTAAAACAACAACAACAAAATTAGCTGGGTATGGTGGTGGGCGCCTGTAATCCCAGCTACTCAGGAGGCTGAGATAGGAGAATCATCACTTGAACCTGGGAGACAGAGGTCGCAGTGAGCAGATATCGTGCCATTGGACTTCAGCCAGGGTGATGAGAGTGAAACTCTGTCTCCAACAAACAAACAAACTATATGCATACATATATGTACACACACACACACACACACACACACACACACGGTGTATAACATGATGTTTTGATATGTATTCCTTGTGAAATGACTAAATTATGCTAAATTGACATATTCAACATTTACCTAAATCTTTAATAATGTTTTTGGGTGGAAATGAATTTGTGGCTGATACAAATTTGAATTAATAGAATACAGTCAAATGTCTTTAATGTATTACCACAGGTTCATGTAAGCTCCACTTACAGTTATGTCTAGAAGATATGGTGCTCAAGGTCTCTGCATCAGGGGAATGGAGGAAAAGAAGAATCAGATTGTCTTTTAAATACCTTGGCCCACAAGTGACGTCACCTTTATTCACTGTCCATTGGTTGGAGGAAGTCACATGGCTCCAACCTAATCGCAACAGTGTCTGGGTAAAGTAAGGGAGTACATGGCATATTTTGCAAGAATTGTCTTTGCCACAGTATGCTTATTGAATCTATGTATATCATAAAACATGGATGGTTAATTAAGATGTTTGATAGAATTATATTCAAAAATATCTCAACCAGGTGGAAAGATATACTACTTTAACAAAGAGATATTTATTGCTACAAAGAGAATAAAATACCTAGGAATACAACCAACAAAGAACATAAAGGACTTCTTCAAAGAGAACTACAAACCACTGCTCAATGAAATAAGAGAGGACACAAATAGATGGAGAAACATTCCATGCTCATGGTTAGGAAGAATCAATGTCGTGAAAATAGCCATACTACCCAAAGTAATTTATATTCTTTTTTTTTTTCTTTTTTAAAGATGGGGTTTCACCGTGATGGCCAGGCTGGACTTGAACTCCTGACCTCAGGTGATCCACCCACCTCGGCCTCCCAAAGTGCTAGGATTATAGGCATGAGCCACCACGCCCAGCCTCCAAAGTAATTTATAGATTCAACGCTATCCCCATCAAGCTACCAATGACCTTCTTCACAGAACTGGAAAAAACCACCTTAAACTTCATGTGGAACCAAAAGAGAGCCCGCATAGCCAAGTCAATTCTAAGCAAAAAGAACAAAGATGGAGGCATCACACTACCTGACTTCAAACTATACTACAGAGCTACAGTAATCAAAACAGCACGGTACTGGTACCAAAGCAGAGATATAGACCAATGGAACAGAACAGAGGCCTCGGACGCAACACAACACATCTACAACCATCTGATCTTTGACAAACCTGACAAAAACAAGCAATGGGGAAAGGATTCCCTGTTTAATAAATGGTGTTGGGAAAACTGGCTAGCCATGTGCAGAAAGCAGAAACTGGACCCCTTCCTGACACCTTACACTAAAATTAACTCCAGATGGATTAAAGACTTAAACATAAGACCTAACACCATAAAACCCTAGAAGAAAACCTAGGCAAAACTATTCAGGACATAGGCATAGGTAAGTACTTCATGACTAAAACACCAAAAGCATTGGCAACAAAAGCCAAAATGGACAAATGGGACCTAATTAAACTCCAGAGCTTCTGCACAGCAAAAGAAACAGTCATTAGAGTGAATCAGCAA
>NW_022439283.1:0-10064 GCF_009761245.1 Sapajus apella
AGCCAAGATCACACCACTGCACTCCAGCCTGGGTGACTGAGCAAGAACCTGCCTCAAAAAAAAGAGGAACAGAAAGAAGCAATTACTGTGAATGTCAGGGTTGGGGAATATTTCTGGAGAGAAGGTAGGGGCTGGTATTGTGCCCATCTCCAGCCCCTTCTGGAAGTACAGAGTCTAGTGGGGAAGACAGCAGCACAAGTGGAGATTCAGGCCGCAGCACCAGGAAGTTCCCTTCCACCTCCCCGCCTCCTTGCCCTTTCCTTTGGGTAACGGGAACATGATTTTCTTTCTTCTTTGCCTTTCTAACTAGTTAGAGTTTCTGATGGGAGAATTCATATACAGGATGTATAGTATCAACATCAACAGCCAGCTGGAATTGACGGCTTTGTTGATACCCCAGCCAGGCACATCCCTTATTCCTCTGCTAAGTACACCTGGATGTTGCTGCTGTCCAGGATTCTCAGCCACATGCTTGGTGCCAACTCCCAGATTCTGGAAATCCCCTGATATTGCCCCCAAAAGGAGAGAAACTCACTTACAATTCTGCATAGAAATTGTCTCTATGTGTCTTTTTTTTTATTTTTTTTATTTTGAGACAGAGCCACTCTGTTGATCAGACTGTAGTCCAGTGGTGTGATCTCAGCTCACTACAACCTCCACCTCCCAGGCTCAAGCAGTTCTCCTGCCTCAGCCTCCCAAGTAGCTGGAGTTACAGGTACCTGCAACCATGCCTGGCTAATTTTGTATTTTTAGTGGAGATGGGGTTTTGCCATATTGGTCAGGCTGGTCTTGAACTCCTGGTCTCTAGTGATCCGCTCACCTAGGCCTCCTAAAATGCTGGAATTACAGGCATGAACCACCATGCCCGGCCATTTCTGTGTCACCCCCCGAGGCCAGCCTCTGCATGTTTGGGCTTGATGTGGCTGTGGCTGTCCAGCTGGCTACCTGTCATTTTTAGTCTCTGTGTCTCCTCGATCCTTCTCAGCTGCCCATAAATTCGTTTTCTTTTCTTTCTTTGGTTTTTTTTCTTGAGATGGAGCTTTGCTCTGTCACCCAGGCTGGAGTGCAATGGCATGATCTTGGCTCATTGCAACCTCTGCCTCCCATGTTCGAGCAATTTTCCTGCCTCAGCCTCCCAAGTAGCTGGGACTACAGACACGTGCCGTCATGCCGGGCTAATTTTTAGTAAGATAGGGTTTCATCATGTTGGTCAGACTGGTCTCAAACTCCTTACCTCAGGTGATCCACCCACCTCGACCTCCCAAAGTGCTGGGATTACAGTCATAAGCCACAGTGCCCGGCCTCGGTTTTTAAACTCAGCCTGAGTGGGCTTCTCTTGCTAGCAGCTAAGAGCTCTGACCCCTACGGCCTCTTCCCACCCAGCAGCAAGTGTTTGGATGTTTCTGGATCTAAAATCCAAGTGCCTAAGCCTACCAGTAGTTGCAAGTGCAGATGGTCACACAATTTTTTGACTTTACAATGGCACAAAAACGATCACATTCAGTAGAAACTGTGCTTCCAGGACTGACACAATCTTTCTGTTTTTCACTGTTACTATACTATTCAATAAATTGCAAGAGGGCCAGGCACAGTGGCTCATGCCCTTAATCCCAGTACTTCAAGAGGCTGAGGTGGGAGAATCGCTGGAACCCAGGAGTTTGAGACCAGCCTGGGAACATAGTGACACCCTGTCTCTATAAAAAAGATAAAAATTAGCCACTTGCACCTGTAGTCCCATCTACTTGGGAGGCCGAGGCACGAGGGATCACTTGAGCCCATGAGATTGAGGCTACGGTGAGCTATAATCATGCCACTGCACCCCAGCCTGGGTAACAGAGCAGGACCTCATCTCTTAAAAAATAAAAAATTTAGGCCAGGCATGGTGGCTTATGCCTGTTATCCCAGCATTTTGGGAGGCTGAGGCAGGTGGATCACGATGAGGTCAGGAGTTCAAGACCAGCATGACCAACACGGTGAAACCCCGTCTCTACTAAAAATACAAAAATTAGCTGGGTGTGGTGGCATGCACCTGTAATCCCAACTCCGGAAGCTGAGGCAGGATAATTGCTTAGAACCTGGGAGGTGAAAGTAACAGTGAGCCGAGATTGCGCCATTGTACTCTAGCCTGGGAGACAGAGAAAGACTCGGTCTCATAATAAATAAATAAGTAAATAGAAATTTAAAAGTAGGTAAGCTCTTGCTTCATGAGGACAGCATTTCTGTTTGGGATGATGAGAAAGTTTAGAAACAGCTGGTGGCGCTGGTTGCACAATATTGTGAATCTACCAAACGCCATTGAATTGTACGCTTAAAGGTGGTACATTTATCCCAGTTTATTATCTATTTCTACAAACATTCACGAAGGCTGGACCTCTGAAATGTCAAAGTCACGATCCAAGGTGGGGAAGGGTGAGTGGGTTTTGTTCTCCTTTTAGTACTTCTTGGTTTGTTCTCAACCGAAATTCGGCGGGGCTAACATCCAATGCTTGGCAGGGTAGGTGTATTACATGCATTTGCGGGCCGGGTATGGTGGCTCACACATGTAATCCCTGCATTTGGGAGGCTGAGGTGGGCAGATTGCCTAAGCTCAGGAGCTCAAGACCAGCCTGGGCAACATGGTGAAACCCTGTCTCTACTAAAAGCACAAAAATTAGCTAGGTGTGGTAGGGTACTTGTAGTCCCAGCTACCTGGTAGGCTGAGGCAGGAGAATCACTTGAACCCGGGAGGCAGAGGTTGCAGGCAGTGAGCCAAGAGGGGATCACTGCACTGCAGCCCGGGCAACAGAACCAGACTGCACCTCCAAAAATAAAAATAAAAATAAATAGGACAGGTACGGTGGCTCACGCCTGTAATCCCAGCACTTTAGGAGGCTGATATAGGCAGCCTACCTGAGGTCAGAAGTTTGCGACCAGCCCAGCCAACATGGTGAAACCCAATCTCTACTAAAAATACAAAATTTACCCAGTGCTCACGCCTGTAATGTCAGCCACTCGGGAGGCTGAGGCAGGAGAATCACTGGAACCTGATAGGCAGAGGTTGCAGTGAGCCAAGATTGCACCACTGCACTCCACCCTGGATGACAGTGTGAGACTCTGTCTCAAAAAACAAACAAATGCATTTTCAGCTTAGTATATTTTTCCTTTTTTTTTTTTTTTTTTTCCCCCAGAAACAGGATCTCTCTGTGTTGCCCAGGCTGGTCTTGAACTTGAACTCCTGGGATCAAGCAATCTTCCCACATTGACCTCCCAAACTGCTGGGATTACAGATGTGAGCTGCTGCACTTGGCTGCTATTAACAATTTATGATAGATTTATGGGGACATGACCCCGTCCTGAGTCAAGGAGCATCTGTAATCATGCTGAAAATGGGAGTGGCTTGTGTGAGGACATGGGGGAGTGTCACAAAACACAAGTGGACCAGGGCCTGCAGGGGGACACCACAGGCTGCCTTTGGTTCAAACCCAGGGCTCCCTCCTCTGTGTCTCCTGCTGCAGGACAGACACCAGGCTGGCAGCTCTGCAAATCCATGCTGTCTGAACAGCAGGACTTCAAATCCACAGCTGGGGGTTATGGGTGATGTTGGAGCAGGAGCAAGGCAGGGGGGACACATCAGGGGTTGCACCTGCAGCCACATTGGCAGAGCAAGTTCGTTTTCATTTTTCTTTCCTTCTTTGAGACGGAGTTTCGCTCTTGTTGCCCAGTCTGGAGTGCAATGGCATGACCTCGGCTCACCGCAACCTCAGTGTCCCATATTCAAGCGATTCTCCTGCATTACCCTCCTGAGTAGCCGGGATTACAGGCATGCACTAGCAGGCCTGGCTAATTTTGTATTTTTAGTAGAGACGGGGTTTCACCAAGTTGGCCAGCTGGTCTCAAACTCCTGACCTCAATGGTCCACCTGCCTCAGCCTCCCAAACTGCTGGAATTACAGGCGTGAGCCACCGCACCCGGCCCTGGTTCCCCTGCCCTGCCTGCTGGCTCTGTGCAGCCTCAGCTTCTCTTCCCCCAACCCCTAGGTGATAATGAGCAACCCCCACTCCCTGAGGTTCTAGGCCACCTTCTATGAGAGCGGTTACAAGTTACATGGGAACTCCAAGTACAATCTGGTGGGCTATGTCCCCACCAAACCTCGCCACATGTCCCCCGAGGGCTCCCTCTTCCTTCTTCCCTTACCAGCATAAAGAGCTGAGGAATTTCCAGACAACACAGCCCCTAGCCCTGCCCCGTTGTGGGAAGATGATCAGGCAGCTTCACCTACACACCTTACTTCATTAAAGTGTCACACGGGTCAGGTGCGTGTGAGCCTGTAATCCCAGCGCTTTGGGAGGCTGAGACAGGTGGACCACAAGGTCAAGAATTTGGGACCCGCCTGACCAACATGAAGAAACCCCGTCTCTACTAAAAATAAAAATTAGCAGGCCGTGGTGGCATGTGCCTGTAATCCCAGCTACGAAATAGGCTGAGGTAGGAGAATCACTTGAACCCGGGAGGCAGAGGTTGCAGTGAGCTGAGATTGTGCCACTGCACTCCAGCCTGGGTGATAGAGTAAGATCGCATCTCAATCAATCAATCAATCAATCAATCAAGTGAGTAAGTATCACATGGGAGATTCCCGCATGGCATGACGGGGAGGAGCCTAACCCAGCCTGAGGCAGCACAGGAGATCTGAGTTAGCTGAGCAAACTGAGGCATAAGGATTAGTGGGGGCAATTTCCACAGCGCAGGGGCCTGACCAGCTGCAAGTCAGCAACAGCAAACTTCTTTGACCAGGCTCATCACATCCAGATGAGTGAGAAAAACAATCACTCCTCACTGTGTGTCCCCAGAACTCTGGGAGCAAGTGAGCGGGAGCCGTCATACTGGGGCCATTTTTTCTGTGAGATTCCAGAAGCCTTTCACAGGCGGTGGGATTAGAACGGAGCAGGGCTTGGCCGAGCGCAGTGGCTCACACCTTGAATCCCAGCACTTTGGGAGGCCAAGGTGGGTGGATGGCCTAGGGTCAGGAGTTGGAGACCAGCCTGGCCAACATGGTGAAACCCCAGCTCTACTAAAAATACAAAAATTAGCCAGGTGTGGTAGCACTCAACTGTGGTCCCAGCTACTCAGGCGGATGAAGCAGGAGAATCTCTTGAACCTGGGAGGTGGAGGTTGCAGTGAGCCAAGATTGCATCACTGCACTCCAGGCCTGGGTGACAGAGCAAGACTCCATCTCAAAAAAAAAAAAAAGCCGGGTCAAGGGACAGAGTGGGGCTAACTGGCTTCCAGGTTTACCTTTCCTCCAACACCCCATCTCTCCCACAGTCCTGAGTTGTGGGATGCCCATGGTGTTCCACAGGTGCACTTGGGATTTTCTCTCCTGACCCCACAGGATATTTACCTAAAACAGAAGCAGCACTGAGGCAGGACCGACCCAACTTCACTTCCAGGCATGCTGTCTCCTGGCCAGAGGCGGGGACTTGGCTGCCTACGGGAAGTCCCTTAACAGGAGCAGAGAGAAGCAGGGCTGAGATCACAACCCCAGCTGAAGAACAGTAAAACAGGATCATTAAAACACTTTACAAGAGCCAGGTGACGTGGCTCACACCTGTAATCCCAGCACTCTGGGAGGCCGAAGTGGGTGGATCACCTGAGGCCGGGAGTTCGAGACCAGCTTGTCCAACATGGTGAAACCCTGTCTCTACTAAAAATACAAAAATGAGCCAGGTGTGGTGTCCAGTGCCTATAATCTCAGCTACTCAGGAGGCCGAGACATGAGAATGGCTTGAACGTGGGAGGAGGAGGTTGCAGTGAGGTGAGATCATGCCACTGCACTCCAGCCTGGGTGACACAGTGAGACTCCATCTCAACAACAACAACTACAACGACGACGACGACGACGACGACGACGACAAAACGCTTTACAAATGGTGGTCCCTCAAAACACTTACACACAGCATTGCCATTTGCTCTACCAAAGCCACTGCCATCCATCCCAAAAGAATAGAAAGCAGGAACTCTGGGAGCTATTAACACACGTGTGCTCACAGCGGCGTGACTCACAACAGCCAAAAGGCAAAATCAACTGACGGGTCCACCGTCAGATGAAAAGATAAACACAGTGTGATCCATCTGCACAGCAGAATATGACTCAGACTTAAGAAGGAAGGGAGGCCGGGCGAGGTGGCTCATGCCTGTAATCCCAGCACTATGGGAGGTCACGGTGGATAGAGACTCTGTCTCAAAAAAATAAATACATACAAATAAAGAGAAATAACAAAGGAAGTGAGAATATATCGTGAGTGACTCTAATAAGTAAGGACTGAAAGCGTTCTCAGCTGCTGATAGCATTACTACCAACCGGTTCAGTTATGTTCCTTTTCCCTGCTGGGAAGACCTGCACTTGTCCCCCGGGGCTCACCTTTCTGTACACCAGGCCAGTGATGACCGACTGCAGCCTCATCTGCAGCACCTTGAGCCGGTACGTGTTCTGCTGCTTCAACAGCGTTTGCAGGCAGGCCGAGAGAAACATCAGCACCGCGAGGAGGCAGTCCTTCCAGGCCGGAGGCTTGAGATCACCAATAAACTCCAGGAAAAGGCTTGCAGGGGAAGGAGGGAGAAGGTACAGCTGGTGAGAGGAGGTGCCCATGTGTGTTGCCTTTGCCCAAACCAGGCCAGGTGTGGAGGATCGGTCGGCGTGGTTGACTTTTTCACAATCATGATCTCGGTTATTTCCCCCATTCTCCCGCTTTGTTATGGGCTAAATTGTGTCCTCACAAAATTCGTATGTCGAAGCCCCAACCCCCGGTATCTCTGAATGTGACTGTATTTGGAAATAGGGCCCTTAAAGAGGCAATAAAGTTAAAATGAGGTCCTTAGGCTGGGTCCTCATCCAGTCTGACTGGGGTCCTTGTAAGAGGAGAAAATGTAGACACACAGGGAGACACCAGGGCACACACAGAGGAAAGACCATATGAGGACCCAGGGAGGTGACGGCCAACTGAACGCCAAAGGCAGAGGCCTCAGATGGAGTCAACTTGCGGATACATGACCTGGAACTTCCAGCCCCCAGAATCATGAGAAAAATACATTTCTGTTGTTGAAGCTACTCAGTCATCGGTGATGCTCTGTTACGGCCGCTGAGCAGACACCGCTTGAATCCGGGCTGGCCACAAAACCACCTTTGACCAACAGAGTAGAGTGGAGGTAAAGCTGTGCCAGCTGTGAGCCTCAAGAGAAAATGTGGCTTTCGGCCTATTGCTTAGAAGCCTCCCGAGCAGCCACATGAGCAAGTCTGAGCTAGCTTTTTGGAGGATAGGAACCCACATGGAACAGAAAGCCATCCCAGCTTCAGACACACAACTGCAGGCACATGAGAAAACCCAGCCAAGAAAAGAAGAACCACCCATCTGAGCCCAGTCCACGTTACTGACCCACATTACCATGAACTAAATAAATGAATGCTTATAATTTTAAGCCACTCACTTTTGGGGCATTTTACAACAAAAGCTAATTGATGCAGTCATGTGAGAGCTTGCTTATTTGCCCTTCTGGGGCACAGTCACTTTCTCATTAATCATTTTCCTTTTTCAGTATCCTTCTCACCCACCCTCCAGCGTCCCGAGCACGAGATCTATAGGCAGAGGCATAAAAGCTGAAGCCCTCCGACTCTGGAGGGATGCCATTAAGAGACCACCAGCCTTAGCAGAGCTCCCGAAGTCTGGACTCACCTAAGCAGCTTGGGGACAGTGAACCTGAAGACATCACTGATGAAGAGGCTGTGGGTCCCAGGAGGAAGGTAGCATGCAACAGCTGCCAGATGGTCCCCTCTTGCCATAGGAACGGCTCAGTCTCTGGAGCCTCCAAGCCACTGCCTCCTTTCCTTTTAAACACTATTGCCTCGGTGTGCCTTAGAGGAAGGGGGAGGCTGGCTCTGGGTCCCATTTTATACTCTCAGCCACCAGCAGCAGCGCCAGGCATTAAAAGCTTGTTTTCCTAACAATGGGCGTGGGTGGGTGTGGATCCAGCCTGGCTCCCTCACCTGTGCCTTCTTATCACACTGAGTACCCATTTAAGAGGCAGGCACAGGAGTTGTGGGGGAAGGGCAGGAGGGCAGCCCTGAGGACTCTTAGATGGCCATGGGAAAGCACACACGTTGAGCACCTATTACGTGCCAGACACTTCCCAGTCATCCTAAGACCGCTGGCAAGCCAAATGTTGTTCCCATTTCACAGATGAGAAAACTGAAGCTCAGAGAAGTGCACTTTTCCAAGGGCACACAGCTGAGAAGTAAAAGCTGGGATTCAATTCCGTCTCTCTGCCTCCAGAGCCCATGCACTTTTCTTTTTTTTTTTTTGAGACAAAGTCTCACTCTGTCACCCAGGCTGCAGTGGAGTGGTGTGATCTCGGCTCACTGCAACCTCTGCTTCCTGGGTTCAAGTGATTCTCTCACCTCAGCCTCCCGAGTAGCTGGGATTACAGGCAAATGCCACCACGCCCAGCTAATTTTTGTATGTTTAGTAGATGGGGTTTCACCGTGTGGGTCAGGCTGGTTTTCAAGTCCTACCTCAGGTGACCCACCAGCCTCAGCCTCCCAAAGTGCTGAAATTACAGGCCTGAGCCACTGCTCAGCCTCCCGTGTGCTTTTTAATCTATCATGTTGCTAACCTGAGGGAAGAACACCACCCCCTCTTCCACATGCACAACCAGCCAGCCTTTAGGTGGTTTTGAACCGGTAGAGAATCACAGCTGATATGCATGGGACCTGGTGCTCTGGCTCTGGGTGAAAGCACAGACAGATGCTCAGGCTGCCTCAAACTCATAAGATCCCTAGCCTTTGGCCATGACCAGTGGCCACAGAGAAGAGCTAAATTGAGGAACAGGGAGGAGGTGGTAGCGGGAGGCCCAAGGGCCCTTCCAGGGCAGGTCAGAAGGCCTGGGCCATAATGGAGAGGCTGGGGTGATGCAGTTGCTGACAGCCGGTGGCTGTGTGGTCTTGGGTAGGTAGGTTGCTCTCCTCTCTGTGTGTGAAAGGATGGGTGTGGTCCCCCTCTGAGTCCCTTGTGTACCTCTGACGATCTGTAAGGTTATCAGTAATTGCTTGCTTGCTTGCTCTTTTGAGACAAAGTTTCAGTCTTGTTGCTCAGGCTGGAGAGCAGTGGCATGATCTAAGCTCACTGCAACCTCCATCTCTCAAGTTCCAGCGATTCCTCTCCCTCAGCCTCCCAAGTAGCTGGGACACACCCCCATGCCCGACTAATTTTTGTCTTTTTAGTAGTGATGGGGTTTCACCACGTTGGCCAGGCTAATCTTAAGCTCCTGACCTCAGGTGTTCCACCTGCCTTGGCCTCCCAAAGTGCTGGGATTAAGGGTGTGAGCCAACATGCCTGGCCACTTATCAGTCATTTCAATCCCCATTACAAATCTCTGACCCGGGGCCACGTGCAGACACCAGCTCCTTACACGAAGGAGCTCACTGACTTCCCTGAACCCCCTTGCCAGGTGGGTATCATTAGACTCTCCATTTTACAGAAGGGGAAGGAAGCTGAGGCTCTGAGAGGTGGCGATAGCAGCCCGAGGTCACACAGCAAGGGCAGAGCAGGGATTGCAGCCTGGATCTTGACTTAGGGTTCCTAGAGTGTTTCTTGTGCACTAAGGACCCCCAACCCCACCATAATAATAATAAAGGAAGCATAACAAAAATCCCCTTGTGAGCTCGGGTGGCAAGACCCTTGCAGGCCATGGTCTTTGTCCCTCATTGCTGGCCCGATCTGGTGTTTGGTTTGGCATCTATGGAGGGGTGTGGCTCAGCTCTGTTACTGAGTGGGCATGGCCTGCTGCTCACAGGTATTTTGGCATTTGGGTCTCAAAGCCAAGAAGATGCCCCTTCCATGCAGAGAGCATCCCTGACCACCCTTCCTGTCTGTCGCCACCATTTCATTCATTGCCTTCACAGCCTTGCCCATGGCACCAACCCTCCCTTTGTCTTGTTAGAACCCCAGCTGGGTAGACTTTGCCTGAGTTTTTTACCAAGATGTCCCTAGTATCGAGTCCAGCTCCTGCACACAGTAGGAGCTCAATAAACACTT
>NW_022439284.1:0-10053 GCF_009761245.1 Sapajus apella
TGAAGATGAATTTCTATCACTTGTGTTTTGACAGATCTTAAATCCATTACTGTCAATGTGCTTTCTTTTGGCAGCAGTTCTAGTGATGAATCTAGTTTTAAAACACATAAGACATGCTCAACCCTTTGACATTCTGGTCATCATGTTTCTTTACCAAGTTGGACACTTGAAAAGAAATGCTATTTAACCAGTTGTCTATGTTTAAAAAAAAAAAAAAGCAAATTAAAAAAAAAATGCTCAAGGAAAAGTACTCCCACATGCATTAGCACACATTCGCATATCTGATCATCTAAAGACAATTTATTTGGGACAGATATTATCCCAATATATAGTTGAAGATACTAATATCAGAGAGGTTTGGATTTGCCCAAGGTCACAGAGTTTTAATTCTGAAAAGCTTCCAATATCAAGTTTAGCTTTTATACCACCATACAACTGCTACAATGGAGCAAATGCACTTTGTTTACATTGGTATCACTAAGCCATGGAGCAGTTTCTCACATCGAGTAGTTTAATGAATCTTTTGTAAATGAATGACCAGAGAAATCATTGAATGTCTGAGTCACTGTTCTGTAAGAGAGGTGATTTAGCTACCCTTTGGCAGGAAATGAATCCGTGCAGCTCATTATAGTGGCAGCTACAGCTCTAGAGATCTCATAAATTTTGAAGATTCCTAAAACATAAACACCTGAACTCCATGTTGTAAGTTTCATTTACAAATTTCCACCTCTTCTATGTGAGTCAAGTTAAGTTGGATATAACTATGAGATGTTCCACGTAAGCCTCATGGTAACCCCAAAGCAAACATCTATAGTAGATACAAATAGAGAAAAAAAAATCAACGCATACTACTACAGAAAATTACATAATTACAAAGAAAGACTGCAAGAAGGAAAGAAAGGAATAATCTATAAAATATCCAGACAACAATAAATAAAATATCTATACTAAATCTTTACCTATCAATAATTACTTTAAATGTAAATGGTCTAAAATTAATAAAATATACACAGCAGCTACATAAATTTAAAACAGACTCAACCCCATGCTGCCTAAGAGAGACTCATTTCACTTGTAAAGAAACACGTAGACTGAAAATGAAATGATGAAAATAGACATCCTATACAAATGGAAATCAAAATAGAGGAGTAGCGGTTTACCAGATAAAATAGCCTTTATATTCAAAACTGTAAAAAAAGAAAATATAACAATTCCCATACAATTGGAAATCAAAATAGAGCAGGAGTAGCTATTTATCAGATAAAATAACTTTCATATTCAAAACTGTAAAAAAAGAAAATATAACAATTATAATTACATATGCACCACCCAACATCAGAGCACCTAAATGTATAAAGCAAATATTAACAGATATGAAGGGAGAGAGAGGCAGCAATACAATAATTGAAGGAGATTTCAATATCACACTTTCAGCAATAGGAAGATGACCCAGGAGAAAATTAATAAAAAAATATTGGACTTCACCTATACTTTTTTGTTATTATTTATTATTATATATTATAAAGGTGTTATTTAAAAATACATATATATATATTGGTGGCCAGGCATAGGTGGCTCATACCTGCCTATAATCCCAGCACTTTGGGAGGCAGAGGCAGGAGAAACACTTGATTCCAGTAGTTCAAGACCATCCTAGGCAACATAGCATGACCCCATCTCCACAACAATAGGTAAAAAATTTACCTCTGTGTGATGGTGTATGTCTGTAATCCTAGCTACTTAAGAGGCTGAGATGGGAGTACTGCTTGAGCCCAGAAGAATGAAGCTACAGCAAGCCATATCACACCACTGCAATGCAGCCTGAGTGACAGAGCAAGTCCCTGTCTCTGAAAAGAAAAGGAAAGAAATGCAAATTTTAAAAATTGATTTACGAGAGTAACCAAGTTTGAGGAGAAGCAGAGGAAAAAAGAGCACTGAATGGTGAGGGTAGTGGCTGGTTTGCCTTAGTTGCTAGCTAATTAATTGGCTTCTGAAAAATTTCTTACTAAAATCCCAGTTCTGGGGGTCAGTCATGCAATCAAATGATAAATCCTAAAACCTTTACAAATGCTCATCATCTTTCTTTACATGCCTTCTAGTGAAAAATTCTTAAGCGCCTAAATATCAAGTGGTCTGAAATGATAGCAGCTGTTTATTAAAGAAATAACATCTCAACCAGGCGAAGTGGCTCATGCCTGTAATCCCAGCACTTTGGGAGTCCAAGGCGGGCAAATCACCAGAGGGCAGGAGTTTGAGACCAGCCTAGACAATATGGCAAAACCTCATCTCTACTGAAAATACAAAAATTAGCTGGGTTTGATGGTGCATGCCTGTAATCCCAGCTACTTGGGAGGCGGAGGTAGTGAATCTCTTGAACTCGGGACGTGGGGCTTGCAGTGAGCCAGCATAGTGCCACTGCACTCCAACCTGGGCAACAAGAGTGAAACTCCATCTCAGAAAAAAAGAAAAACCAAAAGAAATAACATCTAAATTTTTTTGTTTGTTTTTCAGTTGGAGTCTTGCTCCATCATCCAGGCTGGAGTGCAGTGGTGTGATTTTGACTCATTGCAACCTCCACCTACCAGGTTCAAGTGGTTCTTCTGCCTCAGCCTCCTGAATAGCTGGGATTACAGGCACGTGCCACCATGCCCAGCTAATTTTTTATTTTAGGTAGAGACGGGGTTTTACCATGTTGGTCAGGAGGATGTAGATCTCTTGACTTCATGATCCACCCTCCTCAGCGTCCCAAAGTGCTGGAATTATAAGCATGAGATTTTAATTATAAGCACTGCACCCAGCATTTAACATCTCGATTTTTGAAAACCATGAGTGAAATATTATTTTCCTTTTCTCATTTTACAGGTGTGCAACCTAAAGACAGAGAACTCAAAGAATTATCCTAAGTGGCAGAATGCAGATTTAAATTCTATCACTTTGGTCTCAGAGTTTGTGCTTTATTTTATTATGATAAATTCATCTTTTTAAAAACCAAGAGACTTATGCAAAATTCTGCTAGGATTTTAAAAAAAAGCCTCTTCCTTTTCTTGACCACGGCTGCAGGCAGGGCTCACACTGCATTTTCTGTACTTATATATGTCCTGCTTGGATGGAGACATGACAGGAGCTCTCTATCATAAGCATGGAGAGATGGAAATACATTAGAGGGTGTTGTAGGAAATGCTTTCATTCCAGGCACTGCTGTTTAAACTATCCCTAAACTTTCTTTCCTTAAAAGAACAGAAAAAACAAAGAGGACAAAAGATGAAGAAACCTTTCATGTGACCCTCTGCATCCTTATTTCTTGTAATAAAGAAAAAGCATTTTAGGGATTTTTTTGAGTGCAGTTTGTAAGGTGATTCATGTTATTTATTTCCTGTTAATGATTTTCAAAATGTCAATTAAAAACATCCAGAAATTTAGCTTTATCACAGGCAGCTGTGCACATGTGAAATTAGCTTGGTTAACTTCATCTGTATAAACATATAGCTAGTGAACTGACATAACTAATAAACTGGAGAATCAACAGAAACATGCCAAAGACTGGCCCTTATTTTCCATGGTGATCTCAATTTCAGGAATCTTTACATTACTCTCAGGGCTTCATGGTCTTTTAGGGGACTGCAAAGCTGTAAAATAAGCACAGGATTACTTTAGTATATTGTAGAAAAATACAGAAGAAGATGCTTTATAAGAGCAGAATATAAAACTCATATCGTTTGGCAAATTTCAAAGAAACCTGCAGAATTAAACTTGTAGTGTAATCCTCCACAAGGGGCTCAACAAAGCCTTGGAAACAAATGAAGTGGAATTGGACATGTGACACTTTCAGTAAATTAAAAGAAAAAGAAAGAAAAAGAAAAAAAAAGGTCCACTAGATAAAATACTTTAAAAAGCCAAGAAACTAACTGCAAGTCCCACAAAGACATTGGGCAATGATTCTGTATGATTTCAGGAATGCTGATAAAGAATGTCTTAATGTAGTAAAATATAATAAGAAGTACATGTAATGTCTTACCTTTTGTGTTTATTTTACTAGCCATTCCAGGAGGGAAGTAGCAAATAACTAGTTCAAGTCTAGAAAGAAAGCCAAGAAATGTTACAGTAACCAGTATAATGGCGATCTCACAGCTAGGAAAATGGTCAAGATATGACTAGAGATTTTTCCTAAAGGCATTCACAGAGTCATCCTGTAATGTAACAATAATTCCTATCATTGTGGACAAAAACTCAGACTTTTCCTTCCCATGACTGGCAAGTAATTATATAAAAAGTAAATTACTTCTTTCATAAAGAAAAACAAAATTAACACTAGTGCACACTCTTTAGTCACTAAAATTCTGCAGAAACCCAGATATAATAGGAAACTCAATTATCCGACTAGGTGTGGTGGCTCACACCTATAATCCCAGCCCTTTGGGAGGCCAAGGTGGGTGGGTCACATGAGGTCAGGAGTTCGAGACCAGCCTGACCAACTTGATGAAACCTGGTATCTACTAAAAATACATAAATTAGCCAGATGTGGTGGTGCATGCCTGTGATCCCAGCTACTTGGGAGGCTGAGGCAGGAGAATTACTCGAACCCAAAAAACCAAGGTTGCAGTGAGCTGAGATTGCACCACCACACTTCAGACTGGACAACAGAGCAAAACTCCATCTCTCTCCTTCTCTCTCTCTCTCCATACACACACACACACACACACACACACACACACACACACACACATCTCACCTCTTGACCTATGATCAACGTTCCTTCTAAACTCAATTGAAGGCACCATATATCACAAGCCAGATGGCAAGAAATTAAATAAATTTCAGTCCTTTTATGCCATTCCAATTACATCTTGGTCAGTTTACAAACATGTTTCAGCAAATGTTGGAGGAGTTTTTCTCCCTCTTTAGGAGTCCTCTCTCACTTTATGCTGCCTAACAAAAGACCTCACACACTTAGAAAGAGGATGGAGACAGGCCAGCTTCAGGACATGCTGCACAAGGAGAACCAACTGTCCCAAAAAAAGAGGGTTCTACACCACTCTGAAAACTTCACAATTGACCAGCTACACACAAATGCCTGAAGTATGGAAGTCCATCAAGAAAATGAACAATTGGTGATATCAAGACTTCTGACCCAAGGGCCTGCAGCTGGTGTGACCATTCATCAAAAAATCTGACTTTAAATGGAGACACATGTGACTGTGACATGCAATAAAATAACTGAAGCAGCAAAGTGTCTTGATTTGTGTTTCCTTTCCATCTTACCCAGCTCCAGGCAGTGAAGAAGTGAGCATGCCTGTGGTGCTCCTGACACATCTGAGGTAGTTCCCATTCACAGTGGTCAACCTTTGGGATTTTCCCACACATTTTAGGGTCATCATTCATCTATGCTAACCTGTAATGTGCAGATAAAAGCTCCTTTTTAGAGACTGGTGAGAAAATTGTCAAATCTGAAAGCCCACGAACTGTCTCAGCCAGGGGGGAACACATGTAGGAAAGACTATGGAATCTGATATCAGAAGCCTAATCTCAGGTAGACCTCTACAGATTTACAATTGTGAGTAATTAACTTACTTTCTCTAGGCTCTGTTATTCTCATATAAATCACAAGAAAGGTAGACTGAATAGTCTCCCAGATCAATTCCAATCTTAACATCCTCTGGCTTTATGATTAAAGAATGATACTAGTATGGCTGAAACTGTGGCTTAACCCCAATAGGAGCCTGCTGGGATCATGCTAGGCAAAACTAGTCCACACAGACAGAGCCATTCTGACCACATCCCTCCCTATGCCAGCTATCATACAGATATGCACCACTGGTATGAGAAGTCCCTTCTACATAAGACATTGACTGATTCAATAATAGGCTGATTTATTCATTCAACCAACAAGTATTTACTGAGCACCTTCTAGGTATTTAGGGATACAACAGAGCAAAACAGACAAAATCCCTTCCCTTATGGAGTTTACATTTTAGTGAAGGATGAGGGGGAGTCAGACATCAAATAGGAAATATAAATTAAGGATATATTTTATGCAGAGCAGTGTTGGGATTTCTTCAGGGTGGCTCCCAGAATATTAAGGGAAATATTAGGGAAGTTATAGATTATAGTATCAAACCTTTTTGGAAAGCCAAAATGTTTTAATGAGCCAGGTTGAAGACAGCCAGTTCTTACCTTAGAGCTTTAAGTCACAAGGTGACTTAAACATAAGATAATAAAAGCTTCCCCAGTTAAATCTGTTTACCCCACATTCCTTTGTCTCTACTCTGTTTACTCCTTTGTGCTAGATGGTCCTCTCGGGGGAGGTTGAAAAAGAATTACTAGTTAATGGTGTTTATTCTGGGTCTCAGAACCAAAGGTTTTTATGATTCTTAAATCCACTCTTTTTTCCATGTTAATTATTTACAAGCATGTTGACTTAAAACCTGTTATTAAATCTATACTGAATAAATGCAAGAAGGAAGAGAGAGTTGTAGTCAATTAGCTGCAATCACCCTCTAAAAGCAGCTGAGGACCCCTTAGCCCGACTCTTGCACTGTATTCTGTAGGTAAGAGAGTATTTCATTCATCCGTTGCTAAGACAAGGTCTGCAGGACAGACCTCCGTAGGTAGTGATCAAAGTCTCAGAGCAGCCCGGAGGCCCTTGATAAAGTGACTTTTGAACCACAATCCAAAGCAGTGAGAGAGTCAGCCATGCAGACAGTAGGGGAAGAATGTTCCAGGCAGAGGAAAGAGCAAGGCCCAGAGACAGGAGAGGATCAAGCCTGCCTAGCGTGCCAAAGGAAACAACATGAGCTCAGTGTTTATAAAGAGGAGTAAGAGCAGGAGAGTAGCAAGAAGAACAGTGAGACAGGTGGCAGGGGCCAGGTCATGTACAAAAAAAAGCCACTGGAGAGTTTGAACAGAGAGGTAATTATGATCTTAATTCCACTGTGAATGGATTGTACTAGCTGTTATATTGAGAGTAGAGTGGCCAGGCATGGTGGCTCACTCCTGTAATCCCAACACTTTGGGAGGCCAAGGCAGGTGGATCACTTGAGGACAAGAGGTCAAGACTAGCCTGGCCAACATGATGAAACCCTGTCTCTACTAAAAAGGCAAAAAATTAGCCGGGTATGATGGCCCATGCCTGTAATCCCAGCTACTAGGAAGGCTGAGGCAGGAGAGTTGCTGGAACTCAGGAGGCAGGAGTTACAGTGAGCCTGGATCATGGCATTGCACTCCAGCTTTGGTGATAAAGCAAGACTCTGTCTGAAAAAAAAAAAGAGAGAAAAAGAGAGTAGACTGAAGAAGGCAAACACGGAAACAAAAAAAGCCAGGTAGAATTCTACTGAGATAATCCAGGTAAGAGATGATGGCAGAGTGAGAGCAGTAAGGTGTGAAGAGAGGCCGATTCTGAAGTTGAATCAACAGGACACTTGAAGACAGGATCATCTTGGAAAATCTTGGAACTACTGCGGAATCAAATGAAGCTAAATGGCACTAAATTCTAACATTCAGTGTGAAATCCTATGAACAGGGTTTGTTCATCTCTGTTACCTAGTGTCCCACCCAGTGCTTGGCACATAATGGGGATATAAAAAGTCTTCAATTCCTAAATGAATAAACTGGAACTGAATATATTCCAAAGCCAAAAGACCTGCAGTTTGATAGGTCATTAGGAGATCAAAATGCATCTGATACTAGACATATTTTACTAACAGTGGGTTCACCTTCTCTGAGTGAATCAGCTTCTAAGCAGTGAGGTGAGATCATGCTAGTGCATGGGCAACAAGAGAGAAATCCCAGTGCAAAAAAAAAAAATAAATAAAGAAAGAAAGAAAGAAAAAGAAGGAAGGAAGGAAGGAAGGAAGGAAAGAAGGGAGGAAGGAAGGAAGGAAGGAATGGAGGGAGGGAGGAAGGGAGGAAGGGAGGGAGGGAGGGAGGGGGGAGGGAAGAAGGAAGGAAAGAAAGAAACAAAGAAAGAAAGAAATAAGAAAGAAAGAAAGAGAAAGAAAGAAAGAGAGAGAGAGAAAGAAAGAAGAAAAGAAAAATAGAAATGTTTCATTACTTTAAGGCAATATAGAAATAGCTAAATTTTTATACAAATCTGAACCACATTATAAAGCCAGAAAAACATACCAGCTAATATTATTTAATACATACACTACTAAATAGAAGAGGTAATAATTTTAAAACAAATATCAGTGTAACATTATTGGACTTAAAAATATATATTTTTAAAATAACAGAAGCAGAAGATTCTTCTGAACTATACATTTCAGCTAGCATTTATTTACTAAAGATTAAAATAATACAACAGCTACCAAAAATCAAGAGCTAGTCAGACACGGTGGCTCACACATGTAACCTCAGCACTTTGGGAGGCCACGGCAGGTGGATCACTTTAGGTCAGAAGCTGGAGACCCCATCTCTACTCAAAATACAAAAGTTAGCCAGGTGTGGTGGCACTCACCTCTCGTGCCTAGGGAGGATGGCCGGAATCTGAGAGGAGGAGGTTGCATGAGCTGATTGTGCCACTGCACTCCAGCCTAGGTGACAAAGAAAAATAAAAGTCAAGAGCATGGGGAATATTAAAATCAAACATAACCAATGGTCTCCCATCAGAATAGCTCCATTTTTTGGCAATCATTATATGTTAAAGTCTATTTGCTACACATTGGTATTTGCACTAAAGTTTCAAGTGCACATTAGTGCTGACTTAGGTTTAATGTCCTCTGCTGTACACTAAACTTGAATATCACACTTATATATCAAAACAAAAGTATCTTTCCTTAAGGCAATCACCTTTAAGACTGCTTTGAAATTACAAAATTTGAATATTGTTTTGATAATTTCCCAGTAACAGAACATTATTGTCTTTAAAAAAAAAAATCGAATAAATTACCATCAAAACAAAAGCCCCACAACATAATCTGTTTCACCTTAGAAAAAGCACCAGCATTTATAAGACTGTCTTAGTCAATTTATAAAACAGTAATAGCTAGTTATTTTTACTCAGAATAGTACTAATATAATAACATAATAAAAGCATATGCCGAGTGTGGTGGCTCATGCCTGTAATCCCAGCACTTTGGCAGACTGAGGCAGGTAAATCACTTGAGGTCAGGAGTTCAAGACCAGCTTGGCCAACATAGTAAAACCCTGTCTCTGCTAAAAACACAAAAATTAGCTGGGTGTGGTAGTGCATGCCTACAATCCCAGCTTCTTGGGAGGCTGAGGCAGCAGAATTACTTGAACCTAGGAGGCAGAAGTTGCAGTGAGCCGAGTTCATGCCCCTGCACTCAAGCTTAGGTGACAGAGCAAAATTCTGTCTGAAAAAACAAACAAACAAACAAACAAATAAATAAATAAAGACACGAGGAGGAAGCATTTGTTATGTATTTATATGCCAGGCATTATGTCAAGCCCTTTACTATCTTATCAGATCTTGGAGATAGGTCTTCAGTTCTCATAACCACAGAAGAGGATGATACTAAGGCTCAGACAGGATAAGAGATGTGGCCCCGCTGTATCCCCAAAGCCTATGCTTTTAGATAAGATTAAGAAAATAATTTGTTTAAAAAAATATTCAATTCAATTCCTAAGATCCAGGTCTTTGCAACAAATATGTAAATAAATCCTCAATGTCCATGCTTCCCGGTAGCACATTATGACTTTTTTTTTCCCTTAAAATGCACCAACAAAGGCCAGGTGTGGTAGCTCATGCCTGTAATCCCAGCACTTTTAAAGGCCAAGGCAAGAAATCAAGGTCAATAAATCAAGACGATCCTGGCTGACATGCTGAAACCCTGTCTCTGCTAAAATTCCAAAAATTACCTGGGTGTGGTGGCACACACCTGTGGTCCCAGCTACTCAGGAAGCTGAGGCAGGAGAGTCACTTGATCCTGGGAGGTGGAGGTTGCAGTGAGCCGACACTGCACCACTGCACTCCAGCCTGGTGACAGAGCTGAACTCTGTCTCAAAACAAACAAGAACCTACAAAAACCAGGAAAAAAGGCTTAAGCTGTTATAAAGTGCAAGAAACACTAAGAGAACCTTAAGCACATAACTAAA
>NW_022439285.1:0-10051 GCF_009761245.1 Sapajus apella
CTGAATCTAAACATAGATGCAACTTCCTAACGTGAACGGACACACAGCAGAGAAGTTGGAAACACACGTTTCTTCTGTGGTTTAGACACGATCTTACTGCTAATTCTTATGAGCCTGTATATGGCTGGAAATATCTCTTTTCAAGATTGTCCAAAGAAAGTGTTTCTGAACTGCTACATTCACACATTTATTTAACTCTGTAAGTTGAAAATACACCTTGAGAATCATTCTGCTACATAGCTCCTTTTGTGTTTTAGAGCCGTATATTTCTCATTACATCCTATACTCCCATGACTCAGGAATATCCAAACGTAGGTTTTAGAAGAAACGTGGTTCCAACCCGCTGAACCTAAACATAGATGCAACTACTAAGATGAACGAACACACAGCAGAGCAGTTTGAAAGAGACGTTTCTCCTGTGGTTTAGATTCGTTCTTACCGCTAATTCTTAAGAGACTGTATATGGTTTAAATATCACTGTCCAAACTCTCCAAAGAAAGGGTTTCTCAACTGCTACATTCACACATCTGTTTAACTCTGTCAGGTGAATATACACCTTGACAACCATTCTGCTACATAACTCCTTTTTTGTTGTAGAGCCAGATATTTCTCATTACATCCTATACTCCTATTCACTCAGGAATATCCAAAGGCAGCTTTTAGAAGAAACGTGTTTCTCACTCGCTGAATCTAATCATAGATGCAACTTCCTAAGGTGAACGAACACACAGCAGATAAGTTTGAAACAGACTTTTCTCCTGTGGTTTAGATTCGATTTTACCGCTAATTCTTATGAGCCTGTGTATGGCTGGAAATATCTCTTTCCAAACTCTCCAAAGAAAGGGTTTCTCAACTGCTGCATTCACACATCTGTTTAACTCTGTAAGGTCAACATACACGTTTACAATCCTTTTGCTACATAGACCCGTTTTTGTTTTGCAGCCAGATATTTCTCATTACTTCCTATACTCCCATGGTCTCAGAAGTATCCAAACGCAGCTTTTAGAAGAAATGTGTTTCTAACTCGCTGAATCTAAACATAGATGCAACTTCCTAAGGTGAACGAACACACAGCAAAGAAGTTTAAAACAGACGTTTCTCCTGTGGTTTAGAGGAGATCTTACGGGTAATTCTTATGAGCCTGTATATGGCTGGAAATATCTCTTTCCAGATGCTCCAATGAAACGGTTTCTGAACTGCTATATTCACCCATCTGTTTAACTCTGTGAGTGGAATATACACCTGGACAATCATTCTGCTACATAGCTCCGTTTTTATTTTAGAGCCAGATATTTCTCATTATATCCTATACCCACATTCACTGAAGAATATCCAAACGCAGCTTTTAGAAGAAACGTGTTTCTAACTCGTGGAATCTAAACATAGATGCAACTTCCTAAGGTGAACGAACACACAGCAGAGAAGTTTGAAACAGACGTTTCTCCTGTACATTAGAGGTGATCTTACCGCTAATTTTTATGAGACTGTAGATGGCTGGAAATATCTCTTTCCATATTATCTAAAGAAAGGGTTTCTGAACTGCTACATTCACTCATCATTTTTACTCTCTATGTTGAATATACACCTGGACAATCATTCTGCCACTAGCTCCGTTTTTGTTTTACAGCCAGATATTTCAAATTATACCCTCTTCTCCCATTCATTCAGGAATATCCAAACGCAACTTTTAGAAGAATAGTGTTTCTAACCCGCTGAATCTAAACATACAGGCAACTACCTATGGTGAACGAGCACACAGCAGAGAAGTTTGAAACAGACCTTTCTACTCTGGTTTATATTCGATCTTATCGCTAATTCTTAAGAGCCTGTATATGGATTTAAATATCTCTTCCAAACTCTCCAAAGAAAGTGTTTCTCAACTGCTACATTCACACATTTGTTTAACTCTGTAAGTTGAATATACACCTTTACAATCATTTTGCTATATAGCTCCGTTGTTGTTTTAGAGCCATATGTTGCCAATTACACCCTCTTCTCCCATTCATTCAGGAATATCCAAACGCAGCATTTAGAAGAAACGTGTTTCTAACTCGCTGAATCTAAACATAGTTGCAACTTCCTAAGGTGAAAGAACACACACCAGAGAAGTTTGAAATAGACGTTTCTCGTGCGGTTTAGACGCGATTTACCGCTAATTATTTTGAGCCTGTAAAGGGCTGGAAATATCTCCTTCCAAACTCTCCAAAGAAAGGGTTTCTCAACTGCTACATTCACACGTCTGTTTAACTCTGTAAGTCGTATATACAGCTTGACAATCATTCTGCTACATAGCTTCTTTTTTGTTTTAGATGCAGATATTACACATTACACCCCACACACCCATTCACTCAGGAATATGCAAACGCAGCTTTTAGAAGAAGCGTGTTTCTACCTCGCTGAATCTAAACATAGGTGCAAATTCCTAAGGTGAACGAACACAGCAGAGAAGTTTAAAACAGATGTTTCTCCTGTGGTTTAGACGCTATCTTACCGCTAATTCTTATGAGCCTGTATATGGCTGGAAATATCTCTTTCCAAACTCTCCAAAGAAAAGTTTTCTGAACTGCTATATTCACAAATCTGTTTAACTCTGTAAGTTGAATATACACCTTTACAATTGTTTTGCTACATAGCCCCGTTTTTGTTTTAGAGCCAGATAGTTTTCATTACTTGCTATACTCCGTGGACACAGGAATATCCAAACGCAGCTCTTAGAAGAAACGTGTTTCTATCTCGCTGAATCTAAACATAGATGCAACTTCCTAAGGTGAACGAACACACAGCAGAGAAGTTTAAGACAGACGTTTCTCCTGTGGTTTAGACGCGATCTTACCGCTAATTCTTATGAGCATGTATAAGGCTGGAAATATCTCTTTCCAGATGCTCCAAGGAAAGGGTTTTTGAACTGCTATATTCACACATCTATTTAACTCTGTAAGTTGAATATACACCTTGACAATCATTCCGCTACATAGCTCCGTTTTTGTTTTAGACCCAGATATTTCTCATTACATCCTATACCCACATTCACTGAGGAATATCCAAACGCAGCTTTTAGAAGAAACGTGTTTCTAACTCGTTGAATTTAAACATAGATGAAGCTTCCTAAGGTGAACGAACACACAGCAGAGAAGTTTAAAACAGTCGTTTCTCCTGTAGTTTAGACGCTATCTTACCGCTAATTCTTATGAGCCTGTATATGGCTGTAAATACCTCTTTCCACATTCTCCAAAGAAAGTGTTTCTGAACTGCTACATTCACACATCTGTTTAACTCTCTAAGTTGAATATACAGCTTGATAATCATTCTGCTACAGAGCTCCCTTTCTGTTTTAGAGCCAGATATTTCTAATTACATCCTACACTCCCATTCACTCAGGAGTATCCAAACGCACCTTTTAGAAGAAACGTGTTTCTAACTCGCTGAATCAAATCATAGATGCAACTTCCTAAGGTGAACGAACACACAGCAGAGAAGTTTGAAACAGACGTTTCTCCTGTGTTTTAGATTCGATATTACCGATAATTCATATGAGCCTGTATATGGCTAGAAATATCTTTTTCCAAACTCTCCAAAGAAAGGGTTTCTCAACTGCTACGTTCACACATCTGTTTAACTCTGTAGGGTGAACATACACTTTGACAATCAGTCTGGTACATAGCCCCGTTTTTGTTTTAGAGAAAGATATGTCTCATTACATCCAATACTCCCATTGACTCAGGAATATCCATCACAGCATTTAGAAGACACGTGTTTCTAACCAGTTGAATCTAAACATAGATGCAACTTCCTAAAGTGAACGAACACACAGCAGAGAAGATTGAAACAGACATTTCTCCTTTGGTTTAGATTCGATCTTACCGCTAATTCTTAAGAGCCTGTATATGAGTTTAAATATCTCTTTCCAAACTCTCCAAAGGAAGGGTTTCTCAACTGCTACATTTATACATGTGCTTAACTCTGTACGTTGAATATACACCTTGACAATTATTCTGCTACATATCTCCGTTTTTGTTTTAGAGCCAGATGTTTCTCTTTACTTCCTATACTCCCTTGGACTCAGGAATATCCAAACGCAGCTTTTAGAAGAAACGTGTTTCTAACTCGCTGAATCTAAACATAGATGCAACTACCTAAGGTGAACAAACACACAGCAGAGAAGTTTTAAACAGACGTTTCTCCTGTGGTTCAGATTCGATCTTCCCGCTAATTCTTATGAGCCTGTATATGGCTGGAAACATTTCTTTCCAAACTCTCCAAAGATGGGGTTTCTCAACTGCTACATTCACACATATGTTTAACTCTTAAAGTTGAATATACACCTTTACATTTTTTTGCTACATAGCCCCGTTTTTGTTTTAGAGCCAGATATTTCTCATTACTTCCTATACTCCAAAGGAGTTAGGAATATTCAAACGCAGGTGTTAGAAGAAACGTTTTTCTAACTCGGTGAATCTAAACATAGATGCAACTTCCTAAGGTGAACGAACACATAGCAGAGAAATTGAAAACAGACGTTTCTCCTGTGGTTCCGACGTGATCCTACCGCTAATTTTTATGAGCCTGTATACGCCAGGAAATATCTCTGTCCACATTCTGCAAAGAAACGGTTTTTTTTAACTGCTACGTTCACACATCTGTTTACCTCTGTAAGGTGAATATACCCCTTGACATTCATTCTGCTACATAGCCCCGTTTTTGATTTAGAGCCAGATATTTCTCATTACATCCTATACTCCCTTGAATCAGGAATATCCAAATGCAGCTTTTAGAATAAACGTGTTTCTAACCAGCTGAATCTAAAGATAGATGCAACTTCCTAAGGTGAACGAACCCACAGCAGAGCAGTTTGAAAGAGACATTTCTCCTGTGGTTTAGATTCGTTCTTACCGCTATTTCTTAAGAGCCTGTATATGGTTTAAATATCTCTTTCCAAACCCCCGAAAGAAAGGGTTTCTCAACTGCTACATTCACACATGTGTTTAACTCTGTAAGTTGAATACACAGCTTGACAATCATTCTGCTACATAGCTCCGTTTTTGTTTTAGAGAGCAATCTTTCTCTTTACATCCTATACTCCCATTCACTCAGGAATATCCAAACTCAGCTTTTAGAATAAACGTGTTTCTAACTCGCTGAATCTAAACATAGATGCAACAACATAAGGTGAACCAACACACGGGAGAGAAGTTTAAATCAAACGTTTCTCCTGTGGTTTGGACATGATCTTACAGCTAATTTTTATGAGCCTCTATACGGCTGGAAATATCTCTTTCCAGATTCTCCAAAGAAACGTTATCTGAACTGCTACATTCACTCATATTTTTTACTCTGAATGCTGAATATACACCTGGACAATCTTTCTGCTACATAGCTCCGTTTTCATTTTAGAGACAGATATTTCTAATTACACCCTCTTCTCACATTCATTCAGGAATATCCAAACGCAGCTTTTAGAAGAAACGTGTTTCTAACTCGCTGAATCTAAACATAGATGTAACTTCCTAAGGTGAACGAACACACACCAGAGAAGTTTGAAATAGACGTTTCTCGTGCGGTTTAGACGCGATCTTACCGCTAATTCTTTTGAGCCTGTTTAGGGCTGGAAATATCTCTTTCCAAACTTTCCAAAGAAAGGGTTTCTCAACTGCTACAGTCACACGTCTGTTTAACTCTGTAAGTCGAATATACCGCTTGACAATCATTCTGCTACATAGCTTCTTTTTTGTTTTAGATGCAGATATTTCACATTACACCCCATACACCCGTTCACTCAGGAATATGCAAACGCAGCTTTTAGAACAAGCGTGTTTTAACTCGCTGAATCTAAACATAGATGCAACTTCCTAAGGTGAACGAACACAGCAGAGAGTTTAAAACACATGTTTCTCCTTTGGTTTAGACGCTATCTTACCGGTAATTCCTATGAGCCTGAATATTGCTGCAAATAAATCTTTCCAGATTCTCCAATGGAAGGGTATCTCAACTGCTACATTCACACATCTGTTTAACTCTGTAAGTTGAATATACACCTTGACAATCATTCTGCTACATAGCTCTGCTTTTGTTTTAGAGCCAGATATTTCTCATTACATCCTATACTCCCATCACTCAGGGATATCCAAACGCAGCTTTTAGAAGTAACGTGTTTCTAACCAGCTGAATATAAAGATTGATGCAACTTCCTAAAGTGAACGAACACACAGCAGAGAAGTTTAAGACAGACGTTTCTCCTGTAGTTTAGACGCGATCTTCCCGCTAATTCTTATGTGCCTGTATATGCCTGGAAATATCTCTCCAGATTCTCTAAAGAAAGGGTTTCTGAACTGCTACATTCACACATCTGTTTCACTCTCTACATTGAATATACGCCTTGACAATCATTCTGCTACATAGCTCCGTTCATGTTTTAAAGCCAGATATTTCTCATTACACACTATAAACATATTCACTCAAGAATATCCAAACGCAGCTTTTAGAAGAAACGTGTTTCTAACTCGCTGAATCTAATCATAGATGCAAATTCCTAAGGTGAACGAACAAACAACACAGAAGTTTGAAACACACGTTTCTCCTGTGGTTTAGACGCGATCTTACCGCTAATTCATATGAGCCACTGTATGGCTGGAAATATCTCTTTCCAAACTCTCCAAAGAAAGGGTTTCTCAACTGCTACATTCACACATCCGTTTACCTCTGTAAGTTGAATATACACCTTGATAGACATTCTGCTACACAGCTCCGTTTTTGCTTTAGAGCCAGATATTTCTCATTACATCCTTTACTCAAATTCACTCTGCAATATCCAAACGCAGCTTTTAGAAGAAACGTGTTTCTACCTCCCTGAATATAATCAGCGATGTAGCTTCCTAAGGTGAACGAACACACAGCATAGAAGTTTAAAACAGACATTTCTCCTGTAGTTTAGTCGCAATCTCATCGCTAATTCTTATGAGCCTGTACATGGCTGGAAATATCTCTTTCCAGTTCTCCAAAGAACGGGTTTCTGAACTGCTACATTCACATATTTTTATAACTCTATATGTTTAATATACACCTTGGTAATCATTCTGCTACATAGCTCCGTTTTTGTTTTAGAGCCAGATATTTCTCATTACATCGTACACTCCCATTCACTCAGGAATATCCAAACGCAGGTTTTAGAAGAAAAGTGTTTCTAACTCGCTGAATCTAATCATAGATGCAACTTCCTAAGGTGAACGAACACACAGCAGAGAAGTTTCAAACAGACTTTTCTCCTGTGGTTTAGATTCCATCTTACCGCTTATTCTTATGAGCCTGTATATGGCTTTAAATATCTCTTTCCAAACTCTCCAAAGAAAGGGTTTCTCAGCTGCTACATTCACACACCTGTTTAACTCTGTAAGGTGAATATACACCTTGACAATCATTCTGCAAAATAGGTCCGTTTTTGTTTTAGAGAAAGATATTTCTCATTACATCCTGTACTCCCATTGACTCATGAATATCCAAACGCAGCTTTTAGAAGAAAGGTGTTTATAACCCGCTGAATCTAAACATGGATGCAACTTCCTAAGGTGAACGAACACACGGCAGACAAGTTTCAAACAGACGTTTCTCCTGTGGCTTAGATTGGATCATACCGCTTATTCTTACGAGCCTGTATAGGGCTGGAAATATCTCTTTCCAAACTCTTCAAAGAAAGGGTTTCTCAACTGGTACATTCACACATCTGTTTATCTCTGTAAGGTGAATAAACACCTTGACAATCATTCTGGTACATGGCTCCGTTTTTGTTTTTGAGCCAGATATTTCTCATTACATCCTATACTCCCATTCACTCAGCAATATGCAAACGCAGCTTTTAGAAGAAAAGTGTCTCTAACTCGCTGAATATAATCATAGATGCAACTTCCTAAGGTGAAAGAACACACAGCAGAGAAGTTTTAAACAGACCTTTCTATTGTGGTTCACATTCGATCTTACCGCTAATTCTTAAGAGCCTGTATATTGCTTTAATTATCTCTTTCCAAACTCTCCAAAGAAAGGGTTTTTCAACTGCTACATTCACACACCTGTTTAACTCTGCAAGTTGAATATACACGTTTACAATCACTTTGCTACATAACCCCGTTTTTGTTTTAGAGCCAGATATTTCTCATTACTTCCTATACTCCCATGGGCTCAGGAATAGCCAAACGCAGCTTTTAGAAGAAAAGTGTTTCTAACTCGTTGAATCTAAACATAGATGCAACTTCCTAAGGTGAAAGAACACACAGCAGAGAAGTTTAAAGGAGACGTTTCTCCTGTGGTTTAGACGTGATCTTACCGCTAATTCTTATGAGCCTGTGTATGGCTGGAAATATCTCTTTCCAGATTCTCCAAAGAAATGGTTTGTCAACTGCTACATTCACAAATCTGTTTTACTCTGTAAGTTGAATATACACCTTGACAATTATTCTGCTACATAGCCCCGTTTTTGTTTCAGAGAAAGATGTTTCTCATTACATAATGTACTCCCATTGACTCAGGAATATCCAAACGCAGCTTTCAGAAGAAACGTGTTTCTAACCCGCTGAATCTAAACATAGATGCAACTGCCTAAAGTGAACGAACACACGGCAGAGAACATTGAAACAGGCGTTTCTCCTGTGGTTTAGATTCTATCGTAACGTTAATTCTTATGAGCCGGTATATGGCTGGAAATATCACTTCCCAGATTCTCCAAAGAAAGGGTTTCTGAACTGCTACATTCACACATATGTTTAACTCTGTAAGTTGAATATACACCTTGACAATCATTCTGCTACATAGCCCCGTTTTTGTTTTAAAGCCAGATATTTCTTATTACATCCTATACTCCTATTCACTCAGGAATAACCAAACGCAGCTTTTAGAAGAAACGTGTTACTAACTCGCTGAATCAAATCATAGATGCAACTTCCTAAGGTGAACGAACACATAGCCGAGATGTTTGAAACAGACCTTTCCCCTGTGATTTAGATTCGATGTTACCGCTATTGTTTTAGAGACTGTATATGGCTTTAAATATCTCTTTCCAAACTCTCCAAAGAAAGGGTTTCTCAAGGGCTCCATTCACACATCTGTTTAACTGTGTAACTTGAATATACACTTTGACAATCATTTTGCTACATAGCCCGGTTTTGTTTTAAAGCCAGATATTTCTCATCACTTCCTATACTCCCATGATCACAAGAATATACAAACGCAGCTTTTAGAAGAAAAGTGGTTCTAAGTCGCTGAATCTAAACAAAGATGCAACTTCCTAAGGTAAACGAACACACAGCAGAGAAGTTTAAAACTGACGTTTCTCCTGTAGTTTAGGCGCGATATTTGCGCTAATTCCTATGAGCCTCTATATGGCTGGAAATATCTCTTTCCAGATTCTCCAAAGAAAGGGTTTCTGAACTGCTACATTCACACATCTGTTTACCTCTGTAAGTTGAATGTACGCCTTGACAATCATTCGGCTACATATCTCCGTTTTTGTTTTAGAGCCGGATATTTCTCATTACATCCTATACTCCCAGTCACTCAGGAATATCCAAACGCAGCTTTTAGAGCAAAAGGGTTTCTAACCCGCGGAATCAAAACATAGACGCAACTTCCTAAGGTGAACGAACACACAGCAGAGAAGTTTGAAACAGACTTTCTGCTGTGGTTTAGATTCGATATTACCTCTAATTCTTAAGAGACTGTATATTACTTTAAATATCTCTTTCCAATCTCTCCAAAGAAAGGGTTTCTCAACTGCTACATACACACACCTGTTTAACTCTGTAAATTGAATATACACCTGTACAATCATTTTCCTAAATAGCCGCATTTTTGTTTTAGAGACAGATATTTCTCATTACTTCCTATACTCCCATGGACTCAGGAATATCAAAACGCAGCTTTTAGAAGAAACGTGTTTGTAACTCGCTGAATCTAATCATAGATGCAACACCCTAAGGTGAACGAACACATAGCAGATAAATTTGAAACTGACGTTTCTCCTGTGGTTTAGACTCGATCTTACCGCTAATTATTATGATGCTCTTTATGG
>NW_022439286.1:0-4804 GCF_009761245.1 Sapajus apella
AATATGTGTCTCTAAAACAAAAACGGAGCTACCTAACAGAATGATTGCCAAGGTGTATATTCAACTTACAGACTTCATGAGATGTGTGAATGTAGCAGTTCACAAACCCTTTCTTTGCAGAATCTAGAAAGAGATATTTCGAGCCACATACAGGAACATAAGAATTAGCGGTAAGATCGCGTCTAAACCACAGGAGAAACGGCTCTTTCATACTGCTCTGCTGTGTTTGGTTCACATTAGGAAGTTGCATCTATGTTTAGATTCAGGGAGTTAGAAAGAGGTTTCTTCTAAAAGCTGCGTTTGGATATTCCTGGGTTATTGGGAGTATAAGGTGTAATGAGAAATATCTGTCGCTAAAACAAAAACGGAGCTATGTAGCAGAATGATTGTCAATTTGTATATTAAACTTACAGAGCTAAAAAATTGTGTGAATGTAGCAGTTCACTAACCCTTTCTTTGGAGAATCTGGAAAGAGATATTTCCAGCCATATACAGGCTCCTAAGAATTAGCTTTAAGATCGCATCTAAATCATACGAGAAACGTCTCTTTCAAACTGCTCCGCTGTGTACTCGTTCCCCTTCGGAAGTTGCATCTATGTTTAGATTCAGCGAGTTAGAAACTCGTTTCTCCAAATAGCGGCGTTTGGATGTTCCTGAGTGAATGGGAGTATAGGGTGTAATGAGAAATATCGGGCTCTGAAACAAAAATGGAGCTTTGTAGCAGAATGATTGTCAAGTTGTATATTCAACTTAGAGAGGTAAACAGATATGTGAATGTAGCAGTTCAGAAAAAATTTCCTTGGATAATCTGGAAAGAGATATTTCCAGCCAGATACAGGCTCCTAAGAATTAGCGGTAAGATCATGTCTAAACCACAGGAGAATCGCCTCTTTCAAACTGCTCTGTTATGTGTTCATTCAACTTCGGAAGTTGCATCTATGTTTAGATTCAGAGAGTTAGAAACACGTTTCTTCTAAAAGCTGCGTTTGGATATTCCTGAGTAAATTGGAATAATGGGTGTAATGAGAAATATCTGGCTCTAAAACAAAAGCGGAGCTATGTAGCAGAATGATTGTCAAGGAGTATATTAAAATTACAGAGTTAAACAATATTGTGAATGTAGCAGTTCCCTAACCCTTTCTTTGGAGAATCTGGAAAGAGATATTTCCAGCCATATAGAGACGCTTAAGAATTACCTTTAAGAGCACATCTAAATCATGCGAGAAACGTCTCTTTCAAACTGGTCCACTGTGTCTTCGTTCACATTAGGAAGTTGCATCTATGTTTAGATTCTGCGAGTTAGAAACACGTTTCTCCAAAAAGCTGTGTTTGAATATTCCGGAGTGAATGGGAGTATAGGGTTTAATGAGAAATATCTGGCTGTAAAACAAAAACGGAGCTATGTAGCTGAATGATGGTCAAGGTCTATATTCAACATATACAGTTAAACAGAGGTGTGATTGTAGCAGTTAAGAAAACCTTTCTTTGGGGAATCTGGAAAGAGATATTTCCAGCTATATAGAGACTCTGAAGAATTAGCTATAAGATCGCCTCTAAATCACATTAGAAACGTATCCTTCAAACTGCTCCGCTGTGTGTTCGTTCGCCTTCGGAAGTTGCATCTATGTTTAGATTCAGCGAGTTAGAAACACGTTTCTCCCAAAAGCGGCGTTTGGATATTCCTGACTGAATGGGAGTATAGGGTGTAATGAGAAATATCGGGCTCTAAAACAAAAAAGGAGCTATGTATCAGAAAGATTGTCAAGGTGTGTATTCAACTTACAAAGTTAGACAGATGTGTGATTGTAGCAGTTCAGAAACCCTTTCGTTGGAGAATCTGGAAAAAGATATTTCCAGCCATAAACAGGCTCATAAGAATTATCGGTAAGATCGCGTCTAAACCACAGGACAAACGCCTCTTTCAAACTGCTCTGCTGTGTGTTCGTTGACCTTAGGAAGTTGCATCTATGTTTCGATTCAGCGAGTTAGAAACACGTTTCTTCTAAAAGTTGCGTGTCGATATTCTTGAGTGAATGGGAGTATAGAGTGTAATGAGAAATATCCGGCTCTAAAACAAAAACGTAGCTATGTAGCAGAATGATTGTCAAGGTGTATATTAAACTTTCAGAGTTAAACAATGGTGTGAATTTAGCAGTTGTATAATACTTTTTTGGAGAATCTGGAAAGTGATAATTCCAGCAATATAGAGACTCTTAAGAATTAGCTATAAGATCGACTCTAAATCACATTAGAAACGTCTCCTTCAAACTGCACTGCTGTGTGTTCGTTCACCTTCGGAAATTGCATCTATGTTTACATTCAGCGAGTTAGACACACGTTTCTCCAAAAAGCGACGTTTGGATATTCCTGAGTTAATGGGAGTATAGGGTGTAATGAGAAATATCGGGATCATAACAACAACGGAGCTATGTATCAGAATGATTGTCAAGGTGTATAGTCAACTAAGAGAGTTAAACAGATATGTGAATGTAGCAGTTCAGAAAACCTTTCTTTGGAGAAACTGAAAAGAGATATTTCCAATCAGATACAGGCTCCTCAGAATTAGCGGTAAGATCGCAGCTAAACCACAGGAGAAGCGTCTCTCTCAAACTGCTCTCTTATGTGTTCGTTCACCTTCGGAAGTTGCATCTATGTTTAGATTCAGCGAGTTAGAAACACGTTTCTTCTAAAAGCTGCGTTTGGATATTCCTGAGTGAATGGGAATAATGGGTGTAATGAGAAATACCTGGCTGTAAACAAAAGCGGAGCTATGTAGCAGAATGATTGTCAAGGTGTATATTAAACTTACAGAGTTAAAGAATAGTGTGAATGTAGCAGTTCACTAACCCTTTCTTGGGAGAATCTGGAAAGAGATATTTCCAGCCATAAACAGGCTGATGAGAATTAGTGGTAAGATCGCACGTAAACCACAGCAGAAACGTCTCTTTCAAACTGCTCTGCTGTGTGTTCGTTGACCTTAGGAAGTTGCATCGATGATTCGATTCAGCGAGTTAGAAACACGTTTCGTCTAAAATCTGCGTTTGGATATTCCTTAGTGAATGGGAGTATAGGGTGTTTTGAGAAATATCTGGCTCTAAAACAAAAGCAGAGCTATGTAGCAGAATGATTGTAAAGGTGTATATTAAACTTCCAGTGTTAAACCATTGTGTAACACTTTCTTTGGAGAATCTGAAAAGAGATATTTCCAGCCATATAAAGACTCTTAAGAATTAGCTTTAAGATCGCATCTAAATCATACGAGAAACGTCTCTTTCAAACTGCTCCACTGTGTGTTCGTTCACCTTAGGAAGTCGCATCTATGTTTAGATTCAGTGAGTTAGAAACAGGTTTCTTCTAAAAGCTGCGTTTGGATATTCCTGGGTTATTGGGAGTATAGGGTGTAATGAGAAATATAGGGCTCTAAAATATCAACGGAGCTATGTAGAAGAATGATTGTCAAGGTGTATATTAAACTTACAGAGTTAAACAATTTTATGAATGTAGCAGTTGAATAACACTTTCTTTGGAGAATCTGGAAAGAGATATTTCCAGCAATATACAGACTCTTAAGAAATAGCTATAAGATCACATCTAAATCACTTTAGAAACGTCTCTTTCAAACTGCTCTGCTGTGTGTTCGTTCACCCTCGGAAGTTGCATTTATGGTTAGATTCAGCGAGTTAGAAACACGTTTCTCCAAAAAGCGGCGTTTGGATATTCCTGAGTGAATGGGAGTATAGGGTGTAATGAGAAATATCTGGCTCTAAAACAAAAACCGAGCTATGTAGCTGAATGATTGTCAAGGTATATATTCAACATATAGAGTTAAACAGATGTGTGAATGTGGCAGTTCAGAAACACTTTCCTTGGAGAATCTGGAAAGAGATATTTCAAGCCATATACAGGCTCCTAAGAATTAGCTTTAAGATCGCATCTAAATCACAGGAGAAACGTCTCTTTCAAACTGCTCCGCTATGTTTTCGTTCACCTTTGGAAATTGCATCTATGTTTACATTCAGCGAGTTAGTAACACGTTTCTCCAAATAGCGGCGTTTGGATATTCCTGAGTGAATGGTTGTATAGGGTGTAATGAGAAATATCGGGCTCTAAAACAAAAACGGAGCTATGTAGCAGAATGATTGTCAAGGTGTATATTCAACTTAGAGAGAGAAATAGATATGTGAATGTAGCAGTTCAGAAAACCTTTGTTTGGAGAATCTGGAAAGAGATAATTCCAGCCATATACAGGTTCCTAAGAATTAGCGGTAAGATCGCGTCTGAACCACAGGAGAATCGTCTCTTTCAAACTGCTCTCCTATTTCTTCGTTCACCTTCAGAAGTTGCATCTATGTTTAGATTCAGCGAGTTAGAAACACGTTTCTCCAAAAAGCGGCATTTGGATATTCCTGAGTGAATGGGAGCATAGGATGTAATGAGAAATATCGGGCTCTAAAACAACAAAGGATCTATGTAGCAGAATGATTGTCAAGGTGTATATTCAACTTAGAGAGTTAAACTGATATGTGAATGTAGCAGTTCAGAAAACATGTCTTTGGAGAATCTGGAAAGAGATATTTCCAGCGATATTTAGGCTCCTACGACTTAGCGGTAAGATCGCGTCTAAACCACAGGAGAAACGTCTGTTTCAAACAGCTCTGCTGTGTTAGGTTCACATTAGGAAGTTGCATCTATGTTTAGATTCAGCGAGTTAGAAACAGGTTTCTTCTAAAAGCTGCGTTTGGATATTTCTGGGTTATTGGGAGTATAGGGTGTAATGAGAAATATCTGGCTCTAAAACAAAAAC
>NW_022439286.1:4814-10049 GCF_009761245.1 Sapajus apella
CTATGTAGCTGAATGATTGTCAAGGTGTATATTCAACATATAGAGTTAAACATATGTGTGAATGTAGCAGTTCAGAAACCCTTTCTTTGGAAAATCTGGAAAGAGATATTTCCAGCCATAAACAGGCTCGTAAGAATTAGCGGTGTATATGTGCCACATTTTCCCTATCCAGTCTATCATCGATGGGCATTTGGGTTGGTTCCAGGTCCTTGCTATTGTAAACAGTGCTGCAATGAACATTCGTGTACACGTGTCCGTATTGTAGAACGATTTGTAATCCTTTGGATATATACCCAGTAATGGGATTGCTGGGTCAAATGGAATTTCTATTTCTATGTCCTTGAGGAATCGCCACACTGTCTTCCATAATGGTTGAACTAATTTTCACTCCCACCAAAAGTGCATAAGTGTTCCTACTTCTCCACATCCTCTCCAGCATCTGCTGTATCCAGATTTTTTAATGTTTGTCATTCTTACCTTCGTGAGATGGTATCTCAATGTAGTTTTGATTTGCATTTCTCTTATGACCAGTGATGATGAGCATTTTTTCATATGTTTGTTGTCCTCACATATGTCTTCTTTCGTAAAGTGTCTGTTCATATCCTTTGCCCACTTTTGAATAGGCTTGTTAGTTTTTTTCTTGTAAATCTGCTTTAGTTCTTTGTAAATTTTGGATATCAGCCCTTTGTCGGATGGGTAAACTACAAAAATTTTTTCCCAATCTGTTGGTTGCCGATTCACTCTAATGATTGTTTCTTTTGCTGTGCAGAAGCTGTGGAGTTTGATAAGGTTCCATTTGTCTTTTTTGGCTTTTGTTGTCAATGCTTTTGGTGTTTTGGTCATGAAGTCCTTGCCTACACCTACGTCCTGAATGGTTTTGCCTAGATTTTCTTCTAGGGTTTTTATGGTGTTCGGTCTTATGTTTAAGTCTTTAATCCATCTGGACTTAATATTCGTGTAAGGTATCAGGAAGGGGTCCAGTTTCTGCTTTCTGCACATGGCTAGCCAGCTTTCCCAACACCATTTATTGAACAGGGAATCCTTTCCCCATTGCTTGTTACACCATGGAATATTATGCAGCCATCAAAAACGATGAGTTTGGGTCCTTTGTGGGGACATGGATGAACCTGGAAACCATCATTCTCAGCAAACTGACAGAGGAGCAGAAGATCAAACACCGCATGTTCTCACTCATAAGCGCGTGTTGAATAATGAGAGAACATGGACACAGGGAGGGGAGCACTACACACTGGGGTCAGTTGGGGGGAAATAGGGGAGGGACGTTGGGGGGTGGGGAGCTGGGGAGGGATAGCAGGGGGAGAAATGCCAGATGTAGGTGATTGGGAGGAAGGCAGCAAATCAAACTGCCACGTGTGTTCATATGCAACAATTTTGCATGTTCTTCACATGTACCCCAAAACCTAAAATGCAATAAAATATATAAATGGGAAAAAAAGAATTAGTGGAAAGATCGCGTCTAAATCACAGGAGAAACGTGTCTTTCAAACTGCTCTGCTGTGTGTTCGTTGACCTTAGGATGTTGCATCTATGTTTCGACGCAGCGAGTTAGAAACACGTTTCTTCTAAAAGCAGCATGTCGATATTCTGCAGTTAATGGGAGTATACAGTGTAATGAGAAATATCTGGCTCTAAAACTAAAACGGAGCTATGTAACAGAATGATTGTCAAGGTGTATATTAAACTTACAGACTGAAACAATTGTGTGAATGTAGCAGTTGAATAACCCTTTCTTTGGAGAATCTGGAAAGAGATATTTCCAGCAATATACAGACTCTTAAGAATTAGCTATAAGATCGCGTCTAAATCACATTAGAAACGTCTCTTTCAAAGTGCTCTGCTGTGTGTTCGTTCACCTTCGGTAGTTGCAACTATGTTTATATTCAGCGTGTTAGAAACACGTTTCTCCAAAAAGCGGTGTTTGGATATTCCTGAGTGAATGGGAGTATAGGGTGTAATGAGAAATATCGGACTCTAAAACAATAACGGAGCTATGTAGCAGAATGATTGTCAAGGTGTATATTCAACTTAGATAGGTAAACAGTTATGTGAATGTATCACTTAAGAAAACCTTTCTTTGGAGACTCTGCAAAGAGATATTTCCAGCCATATACCGCCTCCCAAAAATTAGCGGTAAGATCGATTCTAAACCACAGGAGAATCGTCTCTTTCAAACTGCTCTCTTATGTGTTCGTTCACCTTCGGAAGTTGCATCTATGTTTAGATTCAGCGAGTTAGAAACACGTTTCTACTAAAAGCTGCGTTTGGATATTCCTGAGTGAATGGTAATAATGGGTGTAATGAGAAATATCTTGCTCTAACACAAAAGCGAAGCTATGTAGCAGAATGATTGTCAAGGTGTATATTAAGCTTACCGAGCTAAAGAATTGTGTGAATGTAGCAGTTGCATTACCCTTTCTTTGGAGAATCCGGAAAGAGATATTTCCAGCCATATACAGACTGTTAAGAATTAGCTTTAAGATCGCATCTAAATCATACGACAATCGTCTATTTCAAACTGCTCCACTGTGTTTTGTTCACATTAGGAAGTTGCATCTATATTTAGATTCAGCGAGTTAGAAACAGGTTTCTTCTAAAAGCTGCGTATGGATATTCCTGGGTTATTGGGAGTATAGGTTGTAAGAGAAATATCTGGTTCTAAAACAAAAACGGAGCTATGTTGAAGAATGATTGTCAGGGTGTGTATTCAACTACAGGCTTAGACAGATGTGTGAATGTAGCAGTGCAGAAACCCTTTCATTGGAGAATCTGGAAAGAGATATTTCCAGCCGTACACAGGCTCATGAGAATTAGCTTTAAGATTGCGTCTAAACCACAGGAGAAACGTCTCTTTCAAACTGCTCTGCTCTGCGTTCGTTCACCTTAGGAAGTTGCATCTATGTTTAGATTCAGCAAAGTAGAAACACGTTTCTTCTAAAAACTGCGTTTGGATATTTCTGAGTGAATGGGAGTATAGGGTGTAATGAGAAATATCTGGCTCTAAAACAGAAATGGAGCTATGTAGCTGAATGATTGTCAAGGTGCATGTTCAACATATAGAGTTAAACAGATGTGTGAATGTAGCAGTTCAGAAACCCTTTCTTTGGAGAATCTGGAAAGAGATATTTCCAGCCATAAATAGGCTCATAAAAATTAGCGATAAGATCGCGTCTAAAGCACAGGAGAAACCTCCCTTGCAAACTGCTCTGCTGTGTGTTCGTTGACCTTAGGAAGTTACATCTGTGTTTCGATTCAGTGAGTTAGAAACAGGTTTCTTCTAAAAGCTGCGTGTCGATATTCTTGAGTGAATAGGAGTATACTGTGTAATGAGAAATATCTGGCTCTAAAACAAAAAGGAAGCTATGTAACAGAATCATTGTCACGGTGTATGTTCAACTTACAGAGTTAAACAGATGTGTGAATGTAGCAGTCCAGAAACACTTTCTTTGGAGAATCTGGAAAGAGAAAATTCCAGCCATATACAGGCTCACAAGATTTAGCGGTAAGATCACGTCTAAACCACAGGAGAAACGACTCTTTCACACTGCTGTGCTCTGTGTTCGGTCACCTTAGGAAGTTGTATGTTTACATTCAGAGAATTAGAAACACGTTTCTCCAAATAGCGGCGTTTGGATATTCCTGAGTGAATTGGAGTATAGGGTGTAATGAGAAATATCGGGTTCTAAAACGAAAATGGAGCTATGTAGCAGAATGATTGTCAAGGTGTATATTCAACAGAGAGTTAAACAGATATGTGAATGTAGCAGTTCAGAAACACTTACTTTGGAGAATCTGGAACGACATAATTCCAGTGGTATACAGGCTCATAAGATTTAGCAGTAAGATCACGTCTAAACCACAGAAGAAACGTCTCTTTCAAACTGCTGTGCTCTCAGTTCGGTCACCTTAGGAAGTTGCATCTATGTTTAGATTCAGCGAGTTAGAAACACGTTTCTTCTAAAAGCTGCGTTTGGATATTACTGAGTGAATGTGAGTATAGTGTGTAATGAGAAATATCTGGCTCTAAAACAAAAACGGAGCTATGTAGCTGAATGAAAGTCAAGGTGTATATTCAACATACAGAGTTAAACAGATGTGTGAATGTAGCAGTTCAGAAACCCTTTCTTTGGAGAATCTAGAAAGAGATATTTCCAGCCATAAACAGGCTCATTATAAATAGCGATAATATCGCGTCTAAACCACAGGAAAAACGTCTCTTTCAAACTGCTCTGTTGTGTGTTGGTTGACCTTAGGAAGTTGCATCTATGTTTCGATTCAGCGAGTTAGAAACACGTTTCTTCTAAAAGCTGCGTGTCTATATTCTTGAGAGAATGGGAATATACAGTGTAATGAGAAATATCTTGCTCTAAAACAAACACGGAGCTATGTAGCAGAATGATTGTCAAGGTGTATATTAAACTTACAGAGTTAAACAATTGAGTGAATGTAGCAGGTGAATAACCCTTTCGTTGGAGAATCTAGAAGGAGATATTTCCGGCAATATACAGACTCTTAAGAATTAGCTATAAGATCGCGTCTAAATCACATTAGAAATGTCTCTTTCAAACTGCTCTGCTGTGTGTTTGTTTACCTTCGGAGGTTGCATGTATGTTTAGATTCAGCCAGTTAGAAACACGTTTCTCCAAAAAGCGGTGTTTGGATACTCCTGAGTGAATGTGAGTATAGTGTGTCATTAGAAATATTGGGCTCTAAAACAACAACGGAGGTATATAGCACAACGATTGTTAAGGTGTATATTAAACTTAAAGCGTTAAACAATTGTGTGAATGTAGCAGTTCACTAAACCTTTCTATGCAGAATATGGAAAGAGATATTTCCAGTCATGTACAGGCTCCTAAGAATTAGCTTTAAGATCGCATCTAAATCACAGGAGAAACGTCTCTTTCAAACTGCTCCGCTATGTTTTCGTTCACCTTTGGAAATTGCATCTATGTTCAGATTCAGAGAGTTAGAAACACGTTTCTCCAAATAGCGGCGTTTGGATATTCCTGAGTGAATGGGAGTATAGGGTGTAATGAGAAATTTCGGGCTCTAAAACTAAAACGGAGCTATGTAGCAGAATGATTGTCAAGGTGTATGTTCAACTTACAGAGTTAAACAGATGTGTGAATGTAGCAGTTGAGAAACACTTTCTTTGGAGAATCTGGGAAGTGATAATTCCAGCCATATACAGGCTCATAAGATTTAGCGGTAAGA
>NW_022439287.1:0-8470 GCF_009761245.1 Sapajus apella
AGAAATCCACTTCACATCCACTCAGACACAAAGAGGATTCACTGGCTCGTGGAACTGGAAGATTCCAAGCCAAATATTGGGGCAAGCAGGTACACCCCAAGCTTGGCGCTCCAGTGCCCCACCACTCTACCTGTCCACTCCTCATCTCTCGACAGACTGGCTCTCCGTGTGGTCGGGGATGGTACTGCCGAAGGTCTCCTTCCCTGTGACGTCTTCCACAACTGGAAGACAAAGTTCTCTTCTGCATCTCCTTTGCAAAATCCCAGATCTGGGCTCTGATTGGTTCTCCTTGAGCCAGTCAGCTGGGTGCAGGGTAGCCAGATCCCTGATCTGGACTTGGATTGGTCCTCCTGGGTTGGGTGGCCAGCGCGCTCAGGATAGGGGCTCCCGCCTGCCCTGGGTGGTGAAGCGCTGGGTGGGTCTCTCTCCTAGGGTCCTGGGAGGACCCTGCAGGCCTAGGGGTGGCCATCCTGGGTGGCAGGAGATTTGAAAAGCTGTGAGGGTCTAGAACATGGGACATTCAGACTGGACTTGGGCTGGGCTGGGGGCCTGAGCACCCTCTGTCATGGGTTCCAACCTCCACCCCCAGAGGACAGACACTTCAGTTTTGTCTGTGGCTTAGTGGAGTTCCAGTCTTGCCCCGACCTGCATCCTCTCAACTCCCGACCAAGGGGATCAGCGCAGAGCGGGGTGGCGGGGGAATCAGCATCTGTGGCGGGGGAAGCAGCATCTGGGGCCCCCTAATGATTCACTCTTCAGAGCCTGAGGCCGGAAGACCCTGGTGGGGAGGAGGGGCAGGCATTTGGAGCAGAGCCCAGGCTCAGCCCCAGGGACAGCCCATGCGGCCCCTTTGGATTCTCCCTCTGGAGGCCTCTATTTTTTCCATTGTTTGGCCACTGTTTGCCCCTAGGTTACCTAGGAAATTTGCTTTGGGGGAGATTCCAGCTGATCTCAGCTGGACCCAGAGAACACTCACTCAGCCTGGAAGGCTGGGCCTTGGAACATCCCTAGAGGCTGGGTGGGGCCCTGGCAAGGCCTGGAGCCTGAGAGCGAAGCCAGGAAGCAGAGGGGAGGATGTGGAGAAGAAAAGAGGATGAAATATTAATAGCAATAAAGAGACACAGAGGCTGGGTGCTCGGCTGATGCCTGTAATCCCTGCACTTTGGGAGGCTGGGTGGGAGGATCACTTGAGGCCAGAGGTTCGAGACCAGTCTGGGCGACATAGTGAGATTTTTGTCTCTCAAATAATTTTGAAAAAATTAAAAATGAGCCAGGCATGGTGGTGCGTGCCTGTGGTCCCAGTGGGAGGGTCGCCTCAGCCGGGGAGGTCGAGGCTGCCAAGGCTGCCAAAGCAGCTCCATCTTGGACACTAATCTGCCGTGTTGACTGCTGACTAATCCCAGTTCTGGGAGGCCTCTAAGTTTCCAGTTGGGCGGGGTGCGGTGGCTCACGCCTCTAATCCCAGCACTTTGGGGGGCCGAGGCAGGGGGATCACCTGAGGTCAGGAGTTGGACACCAGCCTGGGCAACATGGCGAAATCCAGTCTCTGCCAAAAATACAAAAATAAGCTGGGCGTGGTGGCGCATGCCTGCTACTCAGGAGGCTGAGGCAGCAGAATCCCTTGAACCCGGGAGGCAGAGGTTGTTGTGAGCCGAGATCATGTCACTGCACTCCAGCCCAGGCCACAAAGTGAGACTCAGACAAACAAAAAGATTTCCAGCTTATCTGTTGTTCCTTGTGTGAGCACACACTTACCATAAATCCTGCGCTGAGGTCAAACAGCATTCACGTTATCAAGTGTCCTGCACATCCCTCTGACTCTCCCTTCCCAGGAGAGTCAGAGGGCTTACCCAAGGCTACGTAAGCCTTGGGTCTGGGAGTGAGATGGAAATTCACCATCTTGTCTCGCTGCCTTAGAAACAGATGTGGCTGCTGTTCATAAGGCCCTAGTAGTTTCTTCCTGAGAAGCCCGATTTGTCAGCCTCCTTTTCCAGCCTCTTAGCTTCCTCAGACTTTGGGGGTGGGTTAGTCTAGACCTGCCCACCACCCACCAGGGGACATTCACAGAGTCTAATCTTGAGTCCCAGGAGGGGAAGGAGGAGAGGCAGCACATGAAAAGCTAATGACCAGGTGGGTTGGCTCATGCCTGTAATCCCAGCACTTTGGGAGGCGGAGGCTGGTGGATTGCCTAAGGTAAGGAGTTCGAGACCAGCCTGGTCAACATGGTGAAACTCTGTCTCTACTAAAAATACAAAAATTAGCCAGGCATGGTAGCAGGAGTCTGTAATCCCGGCTACTTGGGAGGCTGGGGCAGGAGAATCACTGGGCAGGAGAATTGCTTGAACCCAGGAGGCAGAGGTTGTAGTGAGCTGGGATCATGCCACTGCACTCCGGCCTGGGCAGCAGAGGGAGACTTGGTCTCAAAAAATACAAAATAAAAATACAATATTAGCCAGTGTAGTGGCACATGCCTATAATCTCAGCTACTTGGGAGGTTGAGGCAGGAGAGAGAATTGCTTGAACCCTGGGCAACAAGAGTACAACTCCTCAAAAAAAAAGCTAATGACTGAGAATTTTCTAGAATTGGTGCAAGTGAGGAATTTAAAAACATAGAAGTCACAACATACATTGAGCAGGATAAATAAAAAGAATCTAAACCTAGGTTTTTTTGCAAAGTCGCAGATCATGGTAGCAAGATGAACAGAAGGCTTTTTTTTTTTTTTTGAGGCAGGGTCTCACTCTGTCACCCAGGCTGGAGTACAGTAACATGGTTTCTACTTCCTGCAGCCTTAGCCTCTGAGGCTCAAGTGATCCTCCCACTTCAGCCTCCCCAGTAGCTGGGACTACAGGCAGCCGCCACCATGCCTGCTAATTCATTTGTATTTTTAGTAGAGACGGTGAGACAGGGAACATAACCTCAATTCATGCTTCAGCTCTGACAGCAAACACCCTCTCCACAGGGCGTAGGCCAAGTCTATAATGTTGTAACTTTACATCATCCTCTTCATTTACATAGGGCGGACCCCAAGTAACCAATGGAATCCTCTAGAGGGTATTTAAATTCCCCAAAATTCTGTAATGGGGCCCTTGAGCCCCTGTGCTCTGGCCAGCTCCCATACTGTGGAGTGTATTTTCATTCTCAATAAATCCCTTTATTCCTTCCTTGCTTTGTGAACAATTCTTTGTTCAAGATGCCAAGAACCTCTACCGGCGACAATGGGGTTTCACCATGTTGCCTGGGCTGGTCTTGAACTCCTGAATTCAAGCAACCCGACAGCCTCGCAAAGTGCTGGGATTATGGGCATGAGCCAACACGCCTGGCCAGAGACTTTTTTTTTTTTTTTTTTTTTAAAACCATCAAACCTAGAGCACAACAGGGTGGCTTTCAGTGACAATGGAAGCTGGAAGTCAATGGAACAATGTTTCCAAAATGTTAAGAGAAAATAACTATTAATTTGTAATGTGTGCCAAGGAAAACAGTCTTTCAAGAACAAAGCGGAAATATAGCATTTTCAGAAAAACAAGATGTAAAGGTTTTATTATACTCATTAAAAGAAACTTCCAGCCCAGGCAAGATGGCTCATGCTTGTAATCCCAGCACTTTGGGAGGTCAAGGTGGGTGGATCTCTTGAACTCAGGAGTTCAAGACCAGCCTGGCCAACATGGTAAAACCCTGTCTCAACTAAAAATACAAAACTTAGCTGAGACTGTAGTCTACAACACAAAATGGTTTCTGCTGACACTCTTCTTGTTTAGACCTCTAGGGTGTGACTCTCATGGGCCTAGGGTTTGCCTAAGGCTGGTGTCATAGGACTGACATGTTTGCACACCTGTTGCTGAGTAGCCAACCAGAACACTGAGGCAGCAGGGTTTGCAGCAAAGAAAGAGTCACAGAGCACAGAGCGAGGAAATGGAGGAGACCCTCAAATCCACCTCCCAAGAAGTTCTGGGCTTTTGTGGGGATGCTCTAAAGAGGGAAGGGGCTGGAAAACTGGAGTTGTTGTTTGATGGGGACAGGGAGATGGATTCATCCAATGTGGAAACGACATACATTTTTTGGTGAGTCAGTCCTTTGTGGGATCTTTCAGACTAGCTGGCATCAGGAGTTTCACCTGGATGCAGGACCTGAAATACCTCAAATGCATAAGTTAACGTTTCATGACGTGCAAGTGGCTATCTACAGAGCAGCTGAAGGGCGTCATTATCCTGTGACAGGGTCTGTGTGATTCTGAGGCCACAGGCACTGCATGGCTGTGAGGCCGCTGGTCAGAGGCTGCCCTCACAGCTCACGCTGAGTAGCTTGTAAGCTTCACTTATTTTTTTCCTCCTCTTGCCTGATTACTTTTTTTTTTTTTTTTTTTTTTGAGATGGATGGAGTCAAGCTCTTGTCTCCCAGGCTGGAGTGCAGTGGCACGATCTCAGCTCACTGCAATCTCTACCTCTTGATTCAAGAGATTCTCCTGCCTTAGCCTCCCAAGTAGTTGTGACTACAGGTACCTGTCACCACGCCCAGCTAATTTTTGTATTTTTAGTAGATAGGGGGTTTTGCCATGTTGGACAGGCTGATCCACTGTGCCTGCCTGGCTGTTGTTTTTTTTTTTTTTTTTTTGGAGATAGAGTCGCTCTGTCACCCAGGCTGGAGTGCAGTGGCACGAACTCGGCTCACTGCAACTTCTGCTACCCAGGTTCAAGCAATTCTCCTGCATTAGCCTCCCGCGTAGCTTAGGATTACAGGTGCATGCCATGACGTCTGGCTAAATTTTGTATTTTTAGTAGAGATGAGGTTTTGCCATGTTGACCAGGCTTGTCTTGAACTCCTGACCTTAGGCGATCCACTGGGTTTAGCCTCCCAAAGTGCTGCGATTACAGGAGTGAGTCATTGTGCCCCACTGGCTAAGCAGTCCTTAAAATGAAACAGGCCGAGCATGATGGCTCATGCCTGTAATCCCAGCACTTTGGAAGGCCAAGGTAGGTGGATCACCTGAGGTCAGGAGTTCAAGACCAGCCTGGTCTACATAGTGAAATCCTGTCTCTACTAAAAAATACAAAAAAAATTAGCCAGGTGTGGTGGCACATGCCTGTATTCCCAATTACTGGGGAGGCTGAGACAGAAGAATTGCTTGAACCCAGGAGGTAGACGTTGCAGTGAGCCGAGATTGTGCCACTGCACTCCAGCTTGAGCAACAGAGTGAGACTTTGTATAAAAAAAAAAAAAAAAAAAAAAAAAGATGAAACAGGATCTTCTTGTACAGCTCAAGGGCGGCCCCATGCCTTCACTGTGGTTATCACCTTTGGGTCCCCCATGTGGAGGTGGCCTCAGGCAAGGGCCTATGGCGAGCACCTGGCCTGTGTCCCTGCCCTGTGCATGTCCCTGCCCCGTGCATGTCCCTGCCCCGTGCATGTCCCTGCCCTGTGCATGTATGTCCCTGCCCTGTGCATGTATGTCCCTGCCCTGTGCATGCCCCTGCCCCGTGCATGTATGCCCCTGCCCCGTGCATGTCCCTGCCCCCCGCATGCCCCCGCCCCGTGCATGTCCCCGCCCCGTGCATGTCCCTGCCCCGTGCATGCCCCTGCCCCGAGCATGTCCCTGCCCTTGCTGCATCCAGCCCTTCTTTCGAGACAGCCATCATTTCTCTTTGGGAAGAGGAGTGTGTCCCAGTGTGTCACTGGGGTGGTCTCTCCAGGTACCCAACTGCACCCATCAGAGGGTGGGCACAGACCCAGCCAGGCCTCTCAAGGGTTAAGGCCCATGGCCGATGACTGCTGGCTTCAGCCCGTTTCTCAGAGAGCTAGCCCCCTGGCACTCTGCCCAGTTGCCCCTGTGTCCCCCTCCCACCCTGCTCCCAGTGATTGTTCTTTTGAAATAAAACAAATAATCTGGAGCGAGGACGAGTCCTCATATCAACTTACAAGCGGTTCCCCCAGGAAAGCAGGACAAAGGACCATGCTGCCAGGGTGGGGTCAGCCTTTTGGGAGCCAAGAGAGGACTCTGAATCATCCCTTGAGTCATGGACACAGGTGACAGGCATCCCCCATAGCTCTCAGATAGCAATAAGAGGCCACATCTGTCCCTCGGGGCCTGTGGGGAGCAGAGGGAGGTGAGGAAAGGCTAGGGCCAGGCTGGAAGGGGAAGTGAGGGGAGGGGTGGAGGCCATGCAGACTCCCCTGCCCCCTGGTCCTCCTCAACTATCTCCCAGGCCCCTCCCTGGTGACCAGCTGGGGGTCAGCTAAGACAAGTCCCCAGGAAGTGTCCTGGGCAGATCCTCTGCAGGACTCCAAAGGCTGGCTCTGGAAAGGGAGCTTCCAGACATGGGAGGGGCTCATGGGAAAGGGGGAGAGGACACCCAGATTGACTCAGCCACCTCATTCAGTGGCAGCACCTGTCCACCGAGAGGCAGACGAGGCTGTGGACTCCGACAGGCCTGGTCAGCATCTTTCAGGTGCTCATTCTCTGAGATTGTGGGCCATTCAGAGCCTCAGTTTCCACATCTGTAAACTAGGAAGAGCGAACCTCCTTCCCTCCCAGGCTTGGGGTGTCACACTGGTTACTGGGGGCTGTGCAGGGAGGGGGTCTTTCCCAATTCCCTTCCAGCTGCGAGGGCTACTGTCCTGGGAACCTGTGGCCTCCCTCCCAACCCCCTCCCAGTACCCAGGACAAGCTGTCTGTGTTCACCCAGCTTCAGCCCTGACCAGATTACTCCAGTGCCGGCAGAGTCCCTCTGCAAACGCACAAGACCAGCAGATTAAAGATCAGCCACAGCCCCATAACGCATGGCTGGGGGTTCTGGACTGACAGGATTTTTCAGGGTTTATTGTGAGACAGAGTCTTGCTTTGTCACTCAGGTTGGAGTGCAGTGGCACCCTCTCGGCTCACTGTAACCTCTCCTCCTGTGTTCAAGTGATTCTCCCACCTTAGCCTCCCAAGTAGCTGGAACTATGGGTATACACCACCATGCCCAGCTATTTTTTTTTTTTTGAGACAGAGTCTTGCTCTGTCGCCCAGGCTGGAGTGCAGTGATGCGATCTCAGCTCATTGCAGCTTCTGCCTCCCGGGTTCAAGCGATTCTCCTGCCTCAGCCTCCTGAGTAGCTGGGACTACAGGGGTGTGCCACCACACCGGGCTAATTTTTGTATTTTTAGTAGAGATGGCATTTCATCATGTTGGCCAGGCTGATCTTGAACTCTTGACCTCAAGTGATCTGCCCTCCTCAACCTCCCAAATTGCTGAGATTACAGGCCGGGCACAGTGGTTCACACCTGTAATCCTAGCACTTTGTGAGGCCAAGGTAGGCAGATCCCATGGTCAGGATTTCGAGATCAGCCTAATCAACATGGTGAAACCCCATCTCTACTAAAAATACAAATTAGCTGGGTGTGGTGGTGCACACCTGTGACGCCAGCTACTCAGGAGGCTGAGGCAGGGGAACCGACAGAACCCGGGAGGGGGTTCAGCTAAAACTAGGTTCTTGGTACATGGGGAGAAAAAAAAAAAAACAAAACAGAACCCGAGAGGGGGAGGTTGCAGTGAGCCAAGATGGCACCATTGCACCCCAGCCCGGGCGACAAAGCGAGACTCCATCTCAAAAAAGAAAAAGAGCTCCTGGCCTCTTCTGCACTCACAGCTGCATCACAGCCACTGCCAGGCACTGGGTCGGGTGCGGCCTGTCAGTCCCTGCCGGCTTCCGGCCATCCTGCATGCTCCTTCCAGCTGCACCTGCAGATTGGCTGGTGCAGCCCTCTCTGCATTTGCATGGCTCCCCTGCGCCTTGTTTATGTTTACAAGATCGGTCCACGTGGTGGGATCCACATGACTCCTGCAAGCCTCCGTGAATGACTTTGAGCCATGTATTCTAGCTCTGAGTATTGGGAATAAAACCTAATACCATAATAACAAGAGAAATGCAAATTTAACACATGGAGACTCTAAACGGCAAATCGATGCAAACACAGCAGTGGAGGTGAGCTAGCTGGCGCAGTCCTGGGGCTCACACTCAGTACCTGAGAATGTAAGAATTGTTAACAATGTGGGGCTAGGTTGGGCAAGGTGGCTCACGCCTGTAATTCCAGCGCTTTGGGAGGTGGGAGGATCCCCTGAGGGCAGGAGATCGAGACAAGCCTGGGCGATATAATGAGACCCTGTCTCTCTCTCTCTCTCTCTCTTATTTTTCTTTAAGAGACAGGGTTGCCGGGCGCGGTGGCTCAAGCCTGTAATCCCAGCACTTTGGGAGGCCGAGGCGGGTGGATCACGAGGTCAAGAGATCCAGACCATCCTGGTCAACATGGTGAAACCCCATCTCTACTAAAACTACAAAAAATTAGCTGGGCATGGTGGCGCGTGCCTGTAGTCCCAGTTGCTCAGGAGGCTGAGGCAGGAGAATTGCCTGAACCCAGGAGGCGGAGGTTGCGGTGAGCCGAGATCGTGACATTGCACTCCAGCCTGGGTAACAAGAGCGAAACTCCGTCTCAAAAA
>NW_022439287.1:8570-10046 GCF_009761245.1 Sapajus apella
AAAAAAAAAAAAAAAAAAGAGACAGGGTTTCACCATGTTGGTCAGGCTGATCTCGAACTGCTGACCTTGTGATCCACCAGTTTCGGCCTCCCAAAGTGCTAGGATTACAGGTGTGAGCCACTGCGCCCGGCCCCATGAGACCCTGTGTCTACAAAAGAGTTTAAAAAGCCAGGTGTGATGATGCGCACCTGTAGTCTCAGTTACTCTGAAGGCTGAGCTGGGAGGTTGACTTGAGCCCAGGAGTTCGAGGCTGCAGTGAGCCATTATCACACCACTGCTCTCTAGCCTGGTGGCAGAATGAGATATGTCTCTTAAAAACAAAAATAAAAACAAGGAGAGATTTCCGTGAATCATCATGACCACGTCAACACTGCACATTGGGAAATTTAGGTGACAGATGGGTTTGTGACTCCTTCTCCATCACCAAAGACTCCTCAGAGTACCCCTTGGTAGCAGCCAGGGGCTACACAGACTGCCTGGAGAAAAGAGCTCTGGGAATGAGAGCAAAGAGCCAGCGTGGTTTCTGCCTTCAAGGCCTTAAGATCTAGCGAGGACAGGCTGGGTGCAGTGCTCACACCTATAATCCCAGCACTTTGAGAGGCCAAGGCAGGAGGATCACCTGAGGTCAGGAGTTCAAGACCAGCCTGGCCAACATGGGGAAACCGTCTCTACTAAAAATACAAAAAATTAGCTGAGCATGGTGGCAGGTGCCTGTGATCCCAGCTACTCGGGAGGCTGAGGCAGGAGAGTCAATTGAACCCGGGAGGTGGAGGTTGCAGTGAGCCGAGATCCCACCATTACCTGCCAGTCTGGGCGACAAGAGTGAAAGTCCATCTCAAAAAAAAAAAAAAAGATCTGGCAAGGAGATGTGAGCACCTAGGAGAGAGGGACAGGCAGGACGAAGGGACAGGCAGGACAAAAGGCCAGGCAGTCTTGCGGGAGGGGAGCCCGGGCCCCGTAGACACGACGACGCCTCCACTCAGCAGCTGTCATCACAGACCCTCTCTGGACGTGGCCTCCTCATCTTATTTTGCAGGGTTCAGAGATACAAAGCCCCTGCCTCTGCTATTCTGCCTGTCCTGAACCCTCCCACACCTCCCAGAACTACCCCCCAACTGTGGGACGCCCCCAGGAGCATCTATTGTTATGTGACATCACCCCTTGGCCACTCTTGATTGGTTGGGGGCAGCCCCTGACCGGTGCCAATCAAGAGTCCTTTCCTGGCCAGGCATGGTGGCTCACTCCTATAATCCCAGCACTTTGGGAGGCCGAGGCAGGCAGATCACCTGAGATCAGGAGTTCAAGAGCAGCCTGACCAACATGGAGAAACCCAGTCTCTACTAAAAATACAAAATTAGCCAAGCGTGGTGGTGCACACCTGTAATCCCAGCTACTCAGGAAGCTGAGGCAGGAGAATCGCTTGAAGCCTGGAGGTGGGGGTTGCGGTGAGCCGAGATCGCGCCATTGCACTCCAGC
>NW_022439288.1:0-6902 GCF_009761245.1 Sapajus apella
CTATGTATAGATTCAGCGAGTTAGAAACACGTTTCTTCTAAAACCTGCGTTTGGATATTCCTGAGTGTAAGGGAGTAAGGGTTTAATGAGAAATATCTGGCTCTACTACAAAAATGGATCTATCTAGCAGAATGATTGTCAAGGAATATATTCAACTTACAGAGTTAAACAGATGTGTGAAGGAACCAGTTCAGAAACACTTTCTTTCGAGAATCTCTGAAAGAGATACATCCAGGCTTATACACGCACAGAAGAATTAGCGGTAAGCCTGCATCTAAACCACAGAAGAAACGTCTCTTTCAAAGTGATCTGCTGTGTGTTCATTCACCGTAGGAAGTTGCATTTATATTTAGATTCAGTGAGTTAGAAACACGTTTCTTCTAAAAGCTGCGTTTGGATATTCCTGAGTAAAAGGGAGTATAGGGTGTAATGAGAAATATCTGCCTCTAAAACAAAAACGGAACTATCTAGCAGTATGATTTTCAAGGTGTATATTCAATTTACAGAGTTAAACAGATGTGCGAATGTAGCAGATCAGAAACACTTTCTTTGAAGAATCTAGAAAGAGATAATTCCAGCATATACACGCACAGAAGAATTAGCTGTAAGATCGCGTCTAAACCACAGGAGAAACGTCTTTTTCAAACTGCTCTGCTGTGTGTTCGTTCACCTTAGGAAGTTACGTTTATGTTTAGAATAAGTGAGTTAGAAACACGTTTCTTCTAAAAGCTGCATTTGGATATTCCTGAGTGAAAGGGACTGTAGGGTTTAATGAGAAATATCTGGCTCTAAAACAAAAACGGAGTAACCAGCAGAATGATTGTCAAGGTGTATATTCAACTTAGGGAGTTAAACAGATGTGTGAATGTAGCAGTTCAGAAACCCTTTCTTTGGAGAACCTAGAAAGAGATATTTCCTGTCATATACAGGCACATAAGAATTAGCAGTAAGATCGCGTCAAAACCACAGGAGAAACGTCTCTTTCAAACTGCTCTGCTGTGTGTTCTTTCACCTTAGGAAGTTGCATCTATGTTTAGATTCAGTGAGTTAGGAACACGTTTCTTCTAAAAGCTGCGTTTGGATATTCCTCAGAGGTTGGAAGTATAGCTTGTCATGAGAAACATCTGGCTCTAAAACAAAAAGGGAGCTCTCTAGCGGAATGATTGTCAAGGTGTATATTCAACTTACAGAGTTAAACAGACGTGTGAATGTAGCAGTTCAGAAACCCTTTCTTTGGAGAATCTAGAAAGATATATTTCCAGCCATATAGAGGCACATAGGAATTAGCAGTAAGATCGCGTCTAAACCACAGGAGAAACGTCTCTTTCAAACTGCTCTGCTGTGTGTTCGTTCACTTTAGGAAGTTGCATCTATGTTTAGATTCAGTGAGTTAGGAACACGTTTCTTCTAAAAGCTGCGTTTGGATATTCCTGAGTGAAATGGAGTATAGGGTTTAATGAGAACTATCTGGCTCTAAAACAAAAACGCAGCTATCTTGCAGAATGATTGTCAAGGTGTATATGCAACTTAGCACGTTAAACAGATGTGTGAATGTAGCAGTTCAGAAACCCTTTCTTTGGAGAATCTAGAAAGAGATATTTCCAGCCATATACATGCACATAACAATAAGTGGAAAGGTCGTGTCTAAACCACAGGAGAAACGTCTCTTTCAAACTTCTCTGCTGCGTGTTTGTTAACCTTAGGAAGTTACATCTAGGTTTAGATTCAGCGAGTTAGAAACACGATTCTTCTAAAAGCTGCGTTTGGATATTCCTCAGTGAAAGGGAGTAAGGGTTGAAATGACAAATACCTGCCTCTAAAACCAAAACGGAGCTATCTAGCAGAATGATTGTCAAGTTGTATATTCAACTTCTGGTTTTAAACAGATATGTGAATGTGCCAGTTCAGGAACTATTTCTTTGGATAATCTAGAAGGAGATATTTCCAGCCATATATAGGAACATAAGAATTAGCGGTAAGATCGCGTCTAAAGCACAAGAGAATCGTCTCTTTCAAGCTGCTCTGCTGTGTGTTCATTCACCTTAGGAAGTTGCATCTATGTTTAGATTCAGTGAGTTAGAAACACGTTTCTTCTAAAGACTGCGTTTGGATTTTCCTGAGTGAATTTGAGTAAAGTTAGTAATTTGAAATATCTGGCTCAAAAACAAAAACGCAACTATCTGGCAGAATGATTGTCAAGGTGTATATTCAACTTACAGAGTTAAACACATGTGTGAATGCAGTAGTTCAGAAACCCTTTCTTTGGAGAATCTAGAAAGAGATGTTTCCAGCCATATACAGGGTTATAAGAATTAGCGGTAAGATCACGTCTAAACCACAGGAGAAACGTCTCTTTCAAACTGCTCTGCTGTGTGTTCGTTCACCATAGGAAGTTGCATCTATGTTTAGATTCAGCAAGTTAGAAACACGTTTCTTCTAAAAGCTGCGTTTGAATATTTCAGAGTGAATGGGAGTATAGGCTGTAATAAGAAATATCTTGCTCTTAAACAAAAACGTAGCTATCTAGCGGAATAGTTGTCAAGCTGTAGAATCAACTTAGAGTGTTAAACTGATGTGTGTGTGCAGCAGTTCATAAATCCTTTCTTTGAGCAATCTAGGAACAGATATTTCCAGCCATATACAGGCATATAAGAATTAGCTGTAAGACTGCGTTTAAAACACAGGAGAAACGTCTATTTCAAACTGCTGTACTTTGTGTTCGTTCACCTTAGGAAGTTGCATCTATATTTAGATTCAGAGAGTTAGAAACAAGTTTCTTCTAAAAGCTGCGTTTGGATATTCCAGAGTGAATGGAATATACGCTGTAATGAGAAACATCATGCTCTAAAACAAAAACGGAGCTATCTAGCAGAATGGTTGTCAAGCTGCACAATCACCTTACAGAGGTAAACTGATGTGTGTTCAGCAGTTCTGAAATCCTTTCTTTGGAGAATCCAGAAACAGTTATTTCCAGCCATATACATGCATATAAGAATTAGCAGTAAGACTGCGTTTAAAACACAGGATAAAGGTCTATTTGAAACTCCTCTGCTTTGTGTTCGTTCACCTTTGGAAGTTGCAACTATGTTTACATTCAGCGAGTTAGAAACACGTTTCCTGTAAAACCTGCCTTTGGATAGTCCAGAGTGAATGGGAGTATAGGCTGTAAAGAGAAATATCTTGTTCTAACACAAAAACAGAGCTTTCTAGCAGAATGATTGTGCAGCTGTACAATCAACTTACAGAGGGAAACTGATGTGTGTGTGCAGCAGTTTAGAAATCCTTTCTTTATAGAATCTAGAAACAGATATGTCCAGTCATATACAGGCATATAAGAATTAGCAGTAACACTGGTTTAAAACACAGGAGAAATGCCTATTTCAAACTGCTCTGCTTTGTGTTCGTTCACCTTAGGAAGTTGCATCTATGTTTAGATTCAGCGAGGTAGAAACACGTTTCTTCTAAAAGCGGTTTTTGGATATTCCAGAGTGAATGGGAGTATAGGCTGTAATGAGAAATATCTTGCTCTAAAACACAAATCGGGCTATCTAGCAGAATGGCTGTCAAGCTGTACAATCAACATACGGAGATAATCTCATGTGTGTGTGCAGCCTTTCAGAAATCCTTTTTTGGAGAATCTAGAAACAGATATTTCCAGCCACATACAGGCATATAAGAACTAGCAGTAAGACTGCGTTTAAAACACAGGAGAAACGTCTTGTTCAAACTGCTCTGCTTTGTGTTCGTTCACCTTAGGAAGTTGCATCTATGTTTAGATTCAGCAAGTTAGAAACACGTTTCTTCTAAAAGCTGCATTTGGATATTGCAGAGTGAATGGGATTATAAGCTGTAATGAGAAATATCTTGCTATGAAACAAAAACGGTGCTATATAGCAGAATGGTTGTCAAGCTGCACAATCAGCTTACAGAGGTAAACTGATGTGTGTGTGCAGCAGTTCTGAAATCCTTTCTTTGGAGAATCCTGAAACAGTTGTTTTCAGCCATATACATGCATGTAAGAATTAGCAGTAAGACTGCGTTTAAAACACAGGAGAAAGGTCTATTTGAAACTGCTCTGCTTTGTGTTCGTTCACCTTAGGTAGTTGCATCTATGTTTACATTCAGCGAGTTAGAAACAAGTTTCCTCCAAAAGCTGCCTTTGGATAGTACAGAATGAATGGGAGTATAGGTTGTAAAGAGAAATATCTTGTTCTAACACAAAAACAGAGCTACCTAGTTTGGTTATTGAAGAGTGAATGGGAGTACAGGATGTAATGAGAAATATCTTGCTCTATAACAAAAAGGGAGCTATGTAGCAGAATGTTTTGTCAAGCGGTACAATCAATTTACAGAGTTAAACTGATGTGTGTGTGCAGGACTTAAGAAACCCTTTCTTGGGAGAATCTAGAAACAGATATTTCCAGCCATATACAGGCATATATGAATTAGCAGTAAAACTGCGTTTAAAACACAGGACAAAGGTCTATTTCAATCTGCTCTGCTTTGTGTTCATGTACCTTAGGAAGTTGAATCTATGTTTAGATTCAGCGAATTAGAAACACGTTTCTTCTAAAAGCGGCGTTTGGATATTCCAGAGTGAATGGGAGTATAGGCATAATGTGAAAAATATCTTGCTCGAAAACAAAAACTGAGCTATCTAGCAGAATACTTGTCAAGCTGTACAATCAACTTACACAGGTAAACTGATGTGTGTGTTCAGCAGTTCAGGAATCCTTTCTTTGGAGAATCTACAAACATATATTTCCAGCCATATACAGGCATATAAGAATTAGCAGTAACACTGGTTTAAAACACAGGAGAAACGTCTATTTCAAACTGCTCTGCTTTGTGTTCATCACCTTAGGAAGTTGCATCTATGTTTAGATTCAGCGAGGTAGAAACACGTTTCTTCTAAAAGCGGCTTTTGGATATACCAAAGTGAATGGGTGTATAGGCTCTAATGAGAAATATCTTGCTCTAAAACAAAAACGGAGCTATCTAACAGAATGGTTGTCATGCTGCACAATCACCTTACAGAGGTAAACTGATGTGTGTGTGCAGCAGTTCTGAAATCCTTTCTTTGGAGAATCTAGAAACAGTTGTTCCCAGCCATATACATGCCTGTAAGAATTAGCAGTAAGACTGCGTTTAAAACACAGGAGAGGTCTATTTCAAACTGCTCTGCTTTGTGTTCATTCACCTTAGGTAGTTGCATCTATGTTTACATTCAGCGAGTTAGAAACACGTTTCCTCTAAACGCTGCCTTTGGATAGTCCAGAGTGAATGGGAGTATGGGCTGTAATGAGAAATATCTTGTTCTAACACAAAAACAGAGCTATCAAGCAGAATGATTGTCCAGCTGTACAATCAACTTACAGAGGGAAACTGATGTGTGTGTGCAGCAGTTTAGAAGTCCTTTCTTTGTAGAATCTAGAAACAGATATGTCCAGTCATATACAGGCATATAAGAATTAGCAGTGAGACTGCGTTTAAAACACAGGAGAAACGTCTATTTCAAACTAATCTGATTTGTGTTCATGCACCTTAGGAAGTTGCATCTATGGTTAGATTCAGCGACGTAGAAACACGTTTCTTCTAAAAGCGGCTTTTGGATATTCCAGAGTGAATGGGAGCATAGGCTGTAATGAGAAATATCTTGCTCTAAAATATAAATCGACCTATCTAGCAGAATAGTTGTCAAGCTGTACAATCAACTTACGGAGTTAATCTGATGTGTGTGTGCAGCAGTTCAGAAATCCTTTCTTTGGAAAATCTAGGAACAGATATTTCCAGACATGTACAGGCATATAAGAATTAGCAGTAAGACTGCGTTTAAAACACAGAGAAACGTCTTTTTCAAACTGCTCAACTTTGTGTTCATTCACCTTAGGAAGTTGCATCTTTGTTTAGATTCAGCGAGTTAGAAACACGTTTCTTTTAAAAGCTGCGTTTGGATATTCCAGAGTTAATGGGAGTATAGGCTGTAATAAGAAATATCTTGGGACGATCAATGATGGCCATTTAGGAACAGCTCAGGATTGCAGCTCCCAGTGAAAGCACAGAGGGTGAGCGGACGCTGCGTTTTTATTGCCCACAGACTAGAAAATTCCCTGGCTGAGGTGCTCTACGGTTGCCAGCGCGGCTGTTTCGGCCAGCACAGCTGTGCCGGCCGGCACCGCTGATTTGCCCCGCCAGGTTGCTTTGTCGGCGCCCCAGAGTCAGGGGGCCCTTTTGGCTGGCGATTGGAGCCACGGGAAGTGCCCATATGCCGGTTCAAAAAGGGGACTAAGCAGAGAACAAGGACGGTAGATTCCAGGGCAAAAAGAAAAAAAAAAAAAAAAGCGCCACAAACCTCAGTGCCGTTGTTTAAGCAAGCGCAGTGAGTGGCCACAGGGGAAAACAAACAGACCCCGGCGCCTCTTCAACATGCGACTGGAACACCAACTTAAAAAAGGCTCTGCCAAAGTAATTTACAGATTCAATGCTATCCCAATCAAGCTACCAATGACCTTCTTTGCAGAACTGGAAAAAACCACCTTAAACTTCATATGGAACAAAAAGAGAGCCTGCATAGCCAAGTCAATTCTAAGCAAAAAGAACAAAGCAGGGGGCATCACACTACCAGACTTCAAACTATACTACAAGGCTACAGTAATCAAAACAGCATGGTACTGGTACCAAAACAGAGATATAGACCCATCGAACAGAACAGAGGTCTCGGAGGCAACACAACATATCTACAACCATCTGATCTTTGACAAACCAGTCAAAAACAAGCAATGGGGAAAGGATTCCCTGTTCAATAAATGGTGTTGGGAAAGCTGGCTAGCCATATGCAGAAAGCAGAAACTGGAGCCCTTCCTGACACCTTACACTAAAATTAACTCCAGATGGATTAAAGA
>NW_022439288.1:7302-10044 GCF_009761245.1 Sapajus apella
GACATGGATGAACCTGGAAACCATCATTCTCAGCAAACTGACAGAAGAGCAGAAGATCAAACACCGCATGTTCTCACTCATAGGCGGGTGTTGAACAATGAGAACACATGGACACAGGGAGGGGAGCACTACACACTGGGGTCAGTTGGGGGGAAATAGGAGAGGGAGGGTGGGGGGTGGGAAGCTGGGGAGAGATAGCAAGGGGAGAAATGCCAGATGTAGGTGATAGGGAGGAAGGCAGCAAATCACACTGCCACATGTGTTCCTATGCAACAATTTTGCATGTTCTTCACATGTACCCCAAAATGTAAAATGCAATAAAATAAATAAATGGGAAAAAAAAAAAAGGCTCTGAGGCAGGGAGCCAGGCGATCAGGCTCGGCTGGCCCCACCATCACAAAAGAACAGCAAGAAGAAACTCTGGATTGAGACTTTCACAGCAAGCACAGCTGAACCCAGGATGGTCAAGCTCTGTGGGGGAGGGGAGTCCGCCATTACCGAGGCAACCCGACATTGCTGAGTCAGCCCTCCATTGCCAAGGCAACCCACCACAGCAAAGACTCTGCCCCAACAGAGGCAGGCCAACATGGCCAAAGCAGTTCTAACTACACCCATATAAACAGGACTGCAGGGAAGTTCACTCAGCAGTGGGGCGGAGCCCACAGCAGCTCAGCAAAGCCTCTACCGGCCGACAGTGACTAGGCTACCTCCTTGCTGGGGTGGGCAGGTCTGAAGGAAAAAAAGAAAAAAGAAGACAGCAGCATAACGGAAACTCATAAATAAAGCCCTAAATACCTGGGACAGAACACCTGGGAACAAAAAGCAGTTTATGAGTTCTGCTGCAGCAGTCCTAAATGTACCTGCCCAGCAGCTCTGAATGAACAACAACAGAGCTCGCAGCTCACCATTTGAGCTCCTATAAAGAAGAGGCCGTCTCCTCAAGCAGCTCCCTGACCCCTATATATCCAAAGAGACACCTCATAAAAGAGAGATCAGATTGACACTAGGCGGGTATCCTACTGGGACAAAGGTAGCAGAAGAAGAAAACTGGTAACATCCCTTGCTGTTCAGCAGCTGCTGCAGGTGAACCCCAGGCAAGCTTGGTCTGGAGTGAACCTCAGCAGACCTACAGCAGAGGGGCCAGAGTGTCAGAAGGAAAACCAAGAAACAGAAATAACCTCATCATCAACAAACAGAACGTCAATCTGAAAGATTAGAGACCCAGTCTGAAAGCCAGCAACTACAAAGTCGACAGGTGGATAAATCCTTAAACATGGGAAGAAACCAGCGCAAAAAGGATGAAAACACCCGAAACCAGAACACCTCTCCTCCTAAAAAGGATCACAACTCCTCATCAGCAAGGGAACAAGGTTGGAGGGAGAACGAGTGTGATGAAATGACAGAATCAGACTTCAGAAGGTGGGTAGTAAGAAAGTTCTGTGAACTTAAAGAACATGTTCTAACTCAATTCAAAGAAACTAAGAACCTTGAAAAAAGATTTGACGAAATGCTAACGAGAATGGACAAAATAGAAAGGAACATAAGTGAATTGATGGAGCTGAAAAACGCAACACGAGAACTTCGTGAAGCATGCACAAGTATCAACAGTCGAATTGGCCAAGCAGAAGAAAGGATATCAGAGGTCGAAGATCAACTCAATGAAATAAAACGGGAAGGCAAGACTGGAGAAAAAAGGGTAAAAAGGAATGAACAAAGTCTCCAAGAAATGTGGGACTATGTGAAAAGACCTAATCTACGTTTGATAGGCGTACCCGAATGCGACGAAGAGAATGAATCCAAGCTGGAAAATACTCTTCAGGATATTATCCAGGAAAGCTTCCCCAACCTAGCAAGGCAGGTAAACATTCAAGTCCAGGAAATACAGAGCACACCACAAAGATATTCGTCAAGAAGAGCAACCCCAAGGCACATAATCGTCAGATTCACCAGGGTCGAAATGAAGGAGAAAATACTAAGGGCAGCCAGAGAGAAAGGTCGGGTTACCCACAAAGGGAAGCCCATCAGACTCACAGCAGATCTCTCAGCAGAAACCCTACAAGCCAGAAGAGAATGGGGGCCAATATTCAACATACTTAAAGAAAAGAACTTTCAACCCAGAATCTCCTATCCAGCCAAACTAAGGTTGAAAAGTGAAGGAAAATTAAAATCCTTTGGGAACATGCAAGTACTCAGAGATTTCGTCACCATCAGGCCAGCTCTTCAAGAGCTCCTGAAAGAGGCTCTACACATATAAAGGAACAACAAGTACCAGCTCCACTAAAGGGCAAAACACACAGCTAGCAACAAAATGGCAGTATCAAATACACACATAAAAATATTAACCCCAAATGTAAATGGACTAAATGCCCCAATCAAAAGACACAGACTGGCAAATTGGATAAAAAGACAAAACCCATCGGTGTGCTGTATCCAGGAAACCCATCTCACATGCAAGGATACACAAAGGCTCAAAATAAAGGGATGGAAGAAGATTTACCAAGCAAATGGAGAGCAAAAAAAAGCAGGAGTTGCAATTATCATCTCTGATAAATTAGACTTTAAAGCAACAAAGATCATAAGAGACAAAGAGGGACATTACATAATGGTAAAAGGATCAATGCAACAAGAAGAGCTAACGATCCTAAATATACACGCACCCAATACAGGAGTACCCAGATACATAAGGCAAGTTCTTAATGACTTACAAAGAGACTTAGACTCCCACACAATAATAGTGGGAGA
>NW_022439289.1:0-10040 GCF_009761245.1 Sapajus apella
CTCACTGTAACCTTCACCTTCCAGGTTCAAGCAATTCTCCTGCCTCAGCCTCTAGAGTACCTGGAACTACAAGCACATGCCACCATATCTAGCTAATTTTTGTATTGTTAGTAGAGATGGGGTTTCACCATGTTGACCAGGCTGGTCTTGAACTCCTGACCTCAGGTGATTTACCCACCTTGGCCTCCCATAGTGCTAGGATTACAAGCGTGAGCCACCACACCTGGCCCCCCCCCTTTTTTTTGAGTCAGGGTCTCACTCTGTCACACAGGCTGGACTGCAGTGGCATAATTGCAACATCCGCCTCCAAGGCTCAAGTGATCCTACCACCTCAGCCTCCTGAGTAGCTGGGACTGCAGGCATGTGCCACCACACTGGCTAAATTTTTGTATTTTCCGTAGCGATGAGATTTCACCATGTTGCCCAGGCTGGTTGCAAACCCCTGAGCTCAGGGGATTCACCAGCATCAGCCTCCCAACATGCTGAGATTACAGGCATGAGCCACCATGCCTGGCCCCAGCTAATTTTTGTGTTTTTAGTAGAGATGAGTTTTCACCATGTTAGCTAGGCTGGTCTCAAACTCCTCACCTCAGGTGATCTGCCTGCCTGTGCCTCCCACAGTGCTGGGATTACCGGCATAAACCAACACACCCTGCTGTGACACTCCCATCTCTACCAAAAAAACCTTTTTAATTAGTTGTGCATGGTGGCAGGCACCCTCAGTCCCAGCTACCTACTTAGGAGACCGATTGCTTGAGGCCAGGAAGTCAAGGGTGAAGCAAGCTGAGATCACACCACTGCACTCCAGCCTGGGAGACAGAGGGAGACTAGCTTCAGAAGAAAAAAGATTAGACATTGTGCCCAGGCACAGATCATACTAATCCCAGTGTTATTTTGAGAGTGGTGACCAGACTCCTTCCCAGGACTGGTCTTCCGGGTTGGCAGTGAGTGGTTAGTCAAGGCATGAGGCTCTCACGTGCTGTCTCAAGTACTCTGTTCCACATCTTTTGACTCTGTTGCCCAGGCTGGAGTGCAGTGGCCTCATCTCGGCTCACTGCAACCTCCACCACCTGGGCTCAAGCAAGTCTGGTGCCTCAGCCTCCTGAGTAGCTGGGATTACAAGTGCCCGCCGCTATGCCCAGCTAATTTTTTCTTTTTTTGTAGTTCTGGTAGTGTCGGGATTTCACTGCATCGCCCAAGCTGGCTTTGAACTCCTGACCTCAGGTGATCTGCCCGCCACCCCAACTCCCCAAAGTGCTGGGATTGACGGCTCCTGGCCCCATCATTGCACATCTTGATTTCTCAGCCTCCAAGGTGACTCCTTAGGACACCAACTTAATCCCACTAAAGATGATGACAGAGCCAGCGGTTTCCAGCCCCAGCCCTACTTCCGCAGTAGATAGATTATGTACAAATCCTCATACTTAGGCCCCACCCAAAGAGATTCAAGCAGATGACCCTGGAGTGCAGCTGCAGGCATTTTCCTATAATCCTGGGAATGATAATATACAGCTGTGGTTCAAAACTACCCCTAAGACTTGCAAACTTTATTCATTCAAGTCTTCTTTTCTCTCCTTAAAAGCAGATTATCCTTGAAGTATGCTGTTTCAGACTCCCATGAGCATTACTGAGAGCATTTAATTAACATACTGAGGCCTCTCACAAGAGGAAAGAAGTGGAAGAACTGGGGAAGGACTTGGAAGGCAGACATGTTTTCTTTTTCTTTTCTTTTCTAAGATGGAGTTTCGCTCTTGTTGCCCAGGCTGGAGTGCAATGGCACAATCTCAGCTCACTGCAACCTCTGCCTTGCCAGTTCAAGCAATTCTTCTGCCTCAGCCTCCCAAATAGCTGGGATCACAGGCACCTACTACCACCATGCCTGGCTAATTTTTGTAGTTTTAAAGTAGAGACAAGGTTTTGCCATGTTGGCCAGGCTGGTCTTAAACTCCTGACCTCGGGTGATCCACCCACTTTAGCCTCCCAAAGTGCTGGGATTACAGGTGTGAGCCACTGGGCCTGGCCGAGATGTTTTCCTTAACACAAAAAGGTTTGGCCAGCCACGGTGGCTCACGCCTGGAGTCCTCTAGCACCTTGGAAGGCCAATGCTGGTGGGGGGGCGATCACTTGGTATCAGGAGTTCGAGACCAGCCTGGCCAACATGGCGAATACAAAAATTAGCTGGGCATGGTGGCACATGCTTATAATTCCAGATGCTCAGGAGGCTGAGGCAGGAGAACCCCTTGAATCCAGGAGACAGAGGTTACAGTGAGCTGAGATCGAGCCATTGCACTCCAGCCTGGGCAACAGAGTAAGACTCCATCTCAAAAAAAAAAAAAAAAAAAAAAAAAAATCCAAAGCACTTGGGCTGTTCTGATGTCAACATACAGTAGCTGGCCCTACCTTTAACCTAGGACAAGGGGCAAAAATGTACCCAAAGATGCAAATAAGCAAGCTTGTTGGGCGCAGTGGCTCGTGCCTGTAATCCCAGGGATTCAGGAGGCTGAGGAGGAAGGGTTACTTGATTCCTGCAGGTTGAGACCAGCCTGGGCAACAGAGTGAGACCCTGTCTCTGAAACAAAAAACAAAATAAAATGCCACTGTACTCTACCTGGCCAACAGAGAAAGACCAGGTTTCAAAAAGAACAAAAATAAAAAGCAGCCGGGCGTGGTGGCTCACTCCTGTAATCCCAGCACTTTGGGAGGCCGAGGCGGGCAGATCACCTGAAGTCAGGAGTTCAAGACCAGCCTGACCAACATGGTGAAACCTTGTCTCTATTTTAAAAAAATAATAATTAATTAAAAAGCAGTCTGTGGGTTTAGCATCTTTGGACGAATGGTAGCAGCATGAGAAAAGGCAGGTCTTTGTACCTCTGATAACTGAACTTTGACACTTCTTAGTGTTTCTTTCCAGTTGCTGTGATATGTGAATAACATATAATTAACCATTTCAAAACAAGTGGTCCAGTGGCATTTAGTACATTCACAATGTTGTGCAACCACCACCTCTATGTAGTTCCAACACATTTTTTCTTTCTTTTTTTTTTTTGAGATGGAGTTTCACTCTTGTTGCCCAGGCAGGAGTGCAGTGGCGCGATCTTGACTAACGCCAACCTCCGCCTCCCAGGTTCAAGCACTTCTCCTGTCTCAGCCTCCCGAGTAGCTGGGATTACAGGCGCCTGCCACCATGCCTGGCTAATTTTTGTATTTTTAGTAGAGACGGGGTTTCACCATGTTGGTCAGGCTGGTCTCAAACCCATTACCTCAGTCGATCCACCCGCCTTGGCCTCCCAAAATGCTGGGATTACATGCGTGAGCCGCTGTGCCCAGCCCTAATTTTGTATTTCTGGTAGATACCAGGTTTCACCGTGTTGGCCAGGCTGATCTCAAACTCCTGACCTCAGGTGATCCACCCGCCTTGGCCTCCCAAAGTCCTGGGATTACAGGTGTGAGCCACCATGCCCAGCCCCAAAACATTTTCATAACTCCAAAATAAAGTCCCATAAGCAGTTATTCTCTACTCTCTCCTGATCCCAGCCTGTCCATCCACAAATGAATGGATTAAATAAATATTGTTTATCCATGCAATGGAATATAATTCAGCTCTAAAAAGGGGCCAGCTGCAGTGGCTCACACCAGTAATCCCAGCACTTTGGGAGGCTGAGGCAGGCGGATCACTTGAGGCCAAGAGTTTGAGACCAGCCTGGCCAACATGGTGAAATCCCATCTCTACTACAAATATAAAAATTAGCCAGGTGTGTTGGCACAGCTCTGTAATCCCAGCTACTTGGGAGGCTGAGGCACTAGAATCACTTGAATCTGGGAGGCGGAGGCTTCAGTGAGCTGAGATCCTGTCACAGCACTCCAGCCTGGGCAACAGAGTAAGTCTGTCTCAGAAAATAAACGGGAATGAGGTACTGACACATTATACCATAAGGAGGAACCTTGAAAACAACATGCTCAGTAAAAGAAGCTAGCACACAAAAGGCACATACTGTGTAATTCCGATTTATTTTATTTTTTGAAAAGCTGGTCTCCTGGGCTCAAGTGATCTGCCTTTCTTCCTCTCCCAAAGTGCTGGGATTACAGGCATGAGCCACTGCGTCTGGCGATGATTTCTGCATCCGGCCTATGATTCCTTTTTCAAAAAAATATCTGGAAAAGAGAAATCCAAAGAAACAGATGGCAGATAACTGCGTCTTTTTATTATTTATTTATTTATTTTTTAAAGATGGGGTTTCACCATACTGGTCAGGCTGGTCTCCAACTCCTGACCTCAGGTGATCCGCCCACCTCAGCCTCCCAAAGTGCTGGCATTACAGGTGTGAACCACCACGCCTGGCAAATGGGTCTTTTTAAATTGGTCTCTGACACTATCACAAGATGAAAATGTGGCTTAAAATTGTTACTTGCTGTGTCTTCTTCACCTCTAAAGACGTGCTGTTCATCGTTGGCAGCTATTTGTTGTGCAGATTAATGGTGTACCCAAGGAAACGGCGTTTTGTGGTGCGATTATTATTGTTACGGTTATTATTTTCCTGTTTTGACATGGAAGGACTATTATTATTATTTTGGAGATGGAGTCTGGCTCTGTTGCCCAGGCTGGAGTGCAGTAGCGCTATCTCGGCTCACTGCAACCTCTGTCTCCCGGGTTCCAGCAATTCTCTGCCTCAATCTCCCAAAGTGCTGAGATTACAGGCTTGAGCCACTGTGCCCAGCTAATTTTTTCATATTTTTAGTAGAGATGGGGTTTCAGCATCTTGGCCAGGCTGGTTTTGAACTGCTAACCTTGTGCTCCACCCGCCTCAGCCTCCCAAAGTGTTGGGATTACGGGCGTGAGCCACTGCCCCCTTTTAGGCCAGTCAAGCAAAGCAGCGGGAGAGGAGAAGGAACGAAGAAATTTGTAATTGGTTGGCTGGGAGCGGTGGCTCACGACTAATCCCAGCACTTTGAGAGTCCAAGGAGGATGGATCACTTGAGGTCAGGAGTTTGAGACCAGCCTGGCCGACATGGAGAAACCCCCTCTCTATTAAAAATACAAAAATTAGCTGGGCTTGGTGGCAGACACCTGTAATCCCAGCTACTTGGGAGGCTGAGGCAGGAGAATCGCTTGAACCCCATAGGCAGAGGTTGCAGTGAGCCAAGATCACACCATTGCACTCCAGCCTGGGTGACAGAGAGAGACTCCATCCCAAAAAAAAAACAAAAAACAACAAAAAAAAACACCTTTCTTGCTGATGAGTGCTTGTGCACAGCCACTGCCCTCCAGCCTGAGCAACACATGAAGATCCTGTCTCTCCACAATCCCAGCCCTTTGGGAGGCTGAGGCAGGAGGATGGCTTAGCCAACATGGCAAAATCCCATCTCTACAAAAAGTCCAAAAATTAGCCAGGTGTGGTGGTGTGCGCCTGTAGTCCCAGCTACTCAGGAGGCTGAGGTGAGAGAGTCACTTAAGCCCAGGAGGTTAAGGCTGCATTGAGCTATGATTTTGCCACAGCACTCCAGCCTAGGAACTAAGGTAGGAGGATCACTTGAGCCTGGGAGGTCAAGGCTGCGATCCGCTGTGTTGTTTGAGATGTAGCAAGACCCTGTCTCAAAAAAAAAAGAGTAGGTAGAAGTTCATTTATGCAGCCGGGCATGGTGACTCACGCCTGTAATCCAAGCATTTTGGAGGCCAAGACAGCGGATCACCTTTGCTCGGGAGTTCAAGACCACCCTGACCAACATGGTGAAACCCTGTCTTAAAAAAAAAAAAAAAAAAAGGCCGGGCGCGGTGGCTCAAGCCTGTAATCCCAGCACTTTGGGAGGCCGAGGCGGGTGGATCACGAGGTCAAGAGATCGAGACCATCCTGGTCAACATGGTGAAACCCTGTCTCTACTAAAACCACAAAAAAATTAGCTGGGCATGGTGGCGCGTGCCTGTAGTCCCAGCTACTCAGGAGGCTGAGGCAGGAGAATTGCCTGAACCCAGGAGGCGGAGGTTGCGGTGAGCCGAGATCGAGCCATTGCACTCCAGCCTGGGTAAAAAAAGCGAAACTCCGTCTCAAAAAAAAAGAAAAAAAAAAAAAAAAAAAAGAAGTTCATTTATGCAAAGGCTAGCTACTAACGCAAGGAAGGGATGTGCAGAAGTGAGACTCAAACGGATGAATGGCAAGAAAAGCTGCCCCTTCTGTGAACCTGAACTCAAACTGCCCTTGTCATTGAGATAAGTAGGCATGGTGCGAGCCTGGGTATCTGAAAGGTGTTGCCGCTTTTTTTTCTTTTTTTAAAATTGTTGTTTGTTTGTCTGTCTGTTTTTGTTTTTGACATGGAATCTCACTCACCCCAGGCTGGAGTGCAGTGGCATGATCTCGGCTCACCGCAACCTCCGCTTCCCAGGTTCAAGTGATTCTCCAGCCTCAGCCTCCCAAGTAGCTGGGATTACAGGTGCCCACCACCACACCCGGCTAATTTTTGTATTTTTTAGTAGAGACGGGGTTTTGCCATGTTGGCCAGGCTGGTCTCAAACTGCCTCAGTCTCCCAAAGTGCTGGGATTACAGGTATGAGCTACCTGTAATTAGCGAGCTTGGTGGTGGGCACCTGTAATCCCATCTACTCAGGAGGCAGAGGCAGGAGAATTGTTTAAACCTGAGAGGTGGACGTTGCAGTGAGTGGAGATCATGCCACTGCACTCCAGCCTGCACCACAAATTGAGACCCCATCTCAAAATAAATAAATAAAGAGAGATGATTTCTGAGTGAATTAACTAAATTAGGATATGCAGAGCAATGCCAACCATACATTAGCCACTCAAGAATATGCAAGTTACCTGAAAGCCACTTAAGGGTTTAAACTTGGACTTTATTATTGACAATCACATTCCCAGTCCCCATTACGGAGCCTGGTCACCTGGGAGCTTGTTAGGTGTGGAAATCATCAGGTCCCACATCCCAGACCAAGTGAGTCAGAAACCTTGAGGGCAGAATCTCCACTTTTTCAAGCCTCCCAGATGATTCAAATGGACCTGGAGCATGGAGACCCCCGATGCAAAACAGCGTCCCGTGATCATTGTGATCTTCTGTGACAATGAAGCTTCTGGCCGGGCATGGTGACTCACACCTGTAATCCCAGCATTTTGGGAGGCCAAGACGGTCAGATCACTTGCGGTCAGGAGTTCGAGACCAGCCTGGCCAACACAGTGAAACCCCCATCTCTACTAAAAAACACAAACGTTAGCTGGGTGTGGCGGTGCCCACCTCCCAGCTACTCGGGAGGCTGAGACACGAGAATCACTTGAACTTGGGAGGCAGAGGCTGCAGTGAGCCAAGATGGCACCATTGCACTCCAGCCTGGGTGACAGAGCGGGACTCATCTCAAAAAAAAAAAAAAAAAAATGCAGCTTCTGCTCAGGAGGTCTGGAGTGGGCCAGGATTCTGCATTTCAACAAACTCCCAGGAGTGGTAGTGGGGCTGGTTTGTGGGCTCACCTTTGAGTCACTGGTCCCGGCTCAATTAATATTAGATCAGTGACAGCCCTGGGAGAGATCCAGGGGGCTCTAGAGGACCGAGGGATCATACTGGAGGCAGAGAGGGCAGAGAGAGGTGGAGGGGGTGGGAATCGGGTGTGGCTGAGGAGGAAGCTATTTAAGCCTGGATTCCATCTTTGCTGGTTCTTATCCCTGGATCTGAGCCCAGGCGCACATCTAGATTAGAAGATGCCAGGCTCGGACGATCTTCCTACAGGTAAGCCAGGAAAAATGAGGGCCGAAGTCAAGACATGTGAAAAATGGAGGGCAGCTGGCAGCAGCGTTCAGGCAGAGGAAACAGGCAGCTGAAGCAGGCGCTTTGTCCACGTGGGTGACGGGAACTTCCCACAGAGGCTGTCATATTTTTTGTTGTTGTTTTTGTTTTTTGAGAGGGCGTCTCGCTCTGTAGCCCAGGCTGGAGTGCAGTGGTGTGATCTCAGCTCAGTGGAACCTCCGCCTCCTGGGTTCAAGCGATTCCTGTGCCTCAGCCCCCCGAGAAGCTAGGATGACAGGCGCCCACCACCATGCCCGGCTAATTTTTGTATCTTTATAGAGATGGGGTTTCATCATTTTGGCCAGGCTGGTCTCAAACCCCTGACCTCATGTGATCTGCCCGCCTCGGCCACCCAAAGTGCTGGGATTACAGACGTGATCACCGTGCCCAGCCCTGTCATCCAGCACTGGCAAACGCAGGGAAGCCCTTTTCTGCCCAAGAATTCCCAAGTCTTCTTGCTGGTTGTTGTGTCTTAATTCCTCCCACCCCGATGCTTGTTCCATTGTAGAATGTAATCCTATATTCTCTAGGGCTGAATCATCCTCACAGGAATCAGATTCACCAGAGCAGATTTCCCGGGGGAATCTGATTCCTATGAGGATGATTCGGTCCTAGAGGGATTATAGGCTTAGCCAAGCTGGAAATCTCGTGTGCATATTTACTGGATTCTGGGGTTGCTGGCAAACCATTTTCAGGTGGGATCTGATTCAAATCTTTTAGACTCAGGCACACGGTGGCTCATGCCTGTAATCCCAGCACTTTGGGAGGCCGAGGTGAGCAGATGGCTTGAGCCCAGGAGTTCAGGACCAGCCAGGGCAATAAAGCAAGACATCATCTCTATAAAAAATACACAAATTAGCCGGGCATGGCAGTGCCCTGTAGGTCAGCTGTTCGGGAGGCTGACGTGAGAGGATCGCTTGAGTCTGGGGAGTTGAGGCTGCAGTGAGTTGTGATTGTACCGCTGGGCAACAGAGCAGTAACCTGTCTCTAGAAAAAGAAAGGAAAAGGTGATATCCATTAGAGCAGTGATGTTATTTTCCTGTTTATTTCCTTGCTATATTCCTAAAAGAATATACTTAATAAACACTGAATAAATGATAAGCATAAAACCATGTCCATTTCATCTTGGATTGAGTTGCCTGCTTTCTACACAAAGAAAACAGATCCCAAAAGGTAAGGCACAAGGGATCCCTTTTATTTATTTATTTTTTGAGACAGGGCCTCCCGCTGTCACAGGCTAGAGTGCAGTGGTGTGATCTTAGCTCACTGTAGCCCCTGCCTCCAGGGTTCAAGTGGTTCTCCTGCCTCAGCCTCCCAAGTAGCTGGGATTGCAGGTATGCACCACTGTGCCCAGCTAATTTTTGTAGTTTTAGTAGAGACGGGGTTTCACCATGCTGGCCAGGCTGGTCTTGAACTCACGACCTCATGCGATCTGTCTGCCCTGGCCTCCCAAAGTTCTGGGATTACAGGCGTGAGCCACCGCACCTGGCAAGGGGATCCCACATTTAAATGATAACGGACAAAAACAACGGAGGAAGCCAAGGGGAAAGAAACAGCCCTTTCCTGTGGTGCTCTACTTGTGACAAAATGAGGCTTGGGAAAGCGTGGACAAAAGGCAGATAAGCAATTGGCTAGTGTTTATTTTTTATTTTTATTTTTGTAGTGAAGGAAAGTCTCACTGCGTTGCCCAGGCTGGCCTCAAACTCCTGGGACCAAGTTGCCCTCCTGCTTCAGTCTCCCACAGTGCTGGGACCAAAGCCTAAGGCACTGCCCCGGCCAGCAGTGTCTCAATATCTTTAAGAACCTCATTCATGGCCAGGCGTGGTGTCCCACGCCTGTAATCCCAGTACTTTAGGAGGCCCAGACAGATGGATCACCTGAGGTTGGGAGTTCGAGACCAGCCTGGCTAACATGGTGAAACCCCATCTCTTTTTCTGATTGTGGTTTTAAGAAAAAAAAAAAAAAAAAAGAAACCCATCTCTACTAAAATTAGAAAAGTTAGCCGGGCATGGTGGCATGCACTTGTAGTCCTAGCTACTAGGGAGGCTGAGGAAGGAGAATCGTTTGAACTCAGGAGGTGGAGGTTGCAGTGAGCTGAGACTGTGCCACTGCACTCCAGCCTGGGTGACAGAGCGAGACTCCATCTCCAAAAAAAAAACAAGAACCTCATATATAGATAGAGCTTAAAGGACTAATGACAAAAACAAAAAACAAAGCAAAAAAAAAAAAAAAAAAAACCTCAGTCACTTGATCACCAGGGGATA
>NW_022439290.1:0-10037 GCF_009761245.1 Sapajus apella
AGGGCAGACAGGATGGGAGCCGGGGTGAGGCATCTTTTGCACAGTCCTAGGAGGGAGGCAGGAGCCCTGAGTCTCTCAGTACCAGGCACCCATGCCATGGAAGACCTCAGTGCCCATGGGCAATAAATGAAGGTTTCACCAGGAGCCATAGGCCCCTGCCTTCTGGTCTCAGGTGTGGCTTCGTGTCCTGGTGGGTCCTGAGGGTGACTCCCCCTAGGGAGGAGGGGAAGGGCATCTCACCTGCACAGAGCAGCTCTCAATCCACAACCAAGGGGACTGCCCAAAATTGCCCCACTGCAGGGACAGGGATTCGTGGTGACCAGGGCTCCTCAAAGGCATATGACCCCTCCCCAACCCCCACTCACACACCCCCAACAGAACCAAGTTGTGGTTGCTAGGGCAACCACCTGGAGCTCAGCCCCTTCCCTGGCCCAATCAAACTGGGTGCACACTTATCCCCAAGTGTCCCCAGAACACTTATCCCCAAGCACTGAGTCACCTTGGGTGCAGGACTCTGGTCTCCTGACAAATGTCCCCATATGTCATGCTCAGGGCAGCAGGCTGGGCTGGCCAGGAGCCTCACCAGAGAGCTCTGGCCCTGCTCAGAAACATTCACTGGCTTGGACATCACCATCTTAGTGAGAGCTGGGGCTCCATGCAAGGTCCCCCTCTAGGCAGATAACCTGACTTTCTGTCCCATTCTGCCCTTCCCAGCTCATCTGTCAATCCCTAAGGCTATGCAGCAGCTACCCCCATCAGGCCCTCAGAGCACTGGAGCCTCACCCACCTCCCCAGGGGCAGGACACTGATCCACTTCTGCACCTCCAGCAGCTGCTCAGAGTCTTGGGTCAGTTCCATGGTGTGGCTGTGGAAAGCCAGGGGCAGGAGGGTCAGGGCAGCCGGGGTCTTCCCCTCCAGTATGGCCCCTGCACCTCACTCAACTCACCTCAGAATCCAGTGGCTCCAGTGGAGGGGCTTGGCCGTCTGCAGGTGGCTGTACCCTGGGAAGAGGACATCATGTTACCTGTGGGAGAGGAAGAGCAGGGGCTCGGGTGGAGGCTAGGGCTAGGTCTGCTGGTGACACAGGAACCCTGCAGGCCTGGGTCATCCCTAAAAGAAGTGTTGTCCTGCAGCACTGCACCTGAATGAGGGATCCAGGATCTCCCAAGGAAAAATTGCTCTCAAGGGAAAAAGAGGCCGGAAGTGTGGCCATGTGAACCACACACTGGGCCTGAGCTGTGGGGCTCCTGGGGTGAGGCTTTGCCAGGAACACCCAAAACCTGGGCCTCTGTCACTCAGCATCTCTGAGTGGGTGCCAAAAAGGGGAGGAGGCCAGTGTCGGGTATGACTTGGCCATGGGATGTTTCGTTTGAGGACCCAAGAAATAGCTGGGGCTCATAAAGAGCCGCTCCAAGCAGGTGGGACACCCTACCCCTCGTTCAAGTCACCATTTTTGTATTTTTAGTAAAGGCAGTGTTTCACCATGTTGGCCAGGCTGGTCTCGAACTCCTGACCTCAAGTGATTCACCTGCCTCTGCCTCCCAAAGTGCTGGAATTATACGCATGAGCCACTTCACCTGGCCTTTTTTTGTTTGTTTTAAATAAATCAGCTTTGCTGCGGTATCATTCATATATAATTTACCCATTTAAACCTTACACTTTAGTGTACAACCATCACCAATTTAAGAACATTTTCACCATCCCCTAAACAAATTCTATACTCAAGGCCAGGTATGGTGGCTCAAGCCTGTATTGCCAGCTCTCTGGGAGGCCAAGAGGGAAGAATCACTTAAGGCTGGGAGTTCAACCAGACTGAGCCACATAGTGAGAACCCATTTCCACAAAATATTTTAAAAATTCACAGGTGTGGTGCACACCTGTGGTCCTATCTACTCAGAAAGCAGAGGTGAATGGATCATTTGAATCCAGGAGTTTGAGGCTGCAGTGAGCTATGATCGAGCCACTGCTCTGCAGCCTAGGTGACAGAGCAAGAAATCTTCTCTGAAGACAACTTAAAAAATTAAAAATGTGGCCAGGTGCAGTGGCTTATGCCTGTAATCTCAGCACTTTGGGAGGCTGACATGGGTGGACCACAAGATCAGGAGATTGAGAACATCTTGGAAAACAGGGTGAAACCCTGGTCTCTACTAAAAAATACAAAAATTAGCTAGGTGTGACATGAACCTGTACCCCAGCTACTCTGGAGGCTGAGGCAGGAGAACCACTTGAATCCAGGAAGCAGAGGTTGCAGTGAGCCGAGTGCCACTGCACTTTAGCCTGGGCACAAGAGCAAAACTCTGTCTCAGGAAAAAAGCTAAAAATTTAAAATTTGGGCCAGGCGCAGTGCCTTATGCCTGTAATCCCAGCACTTTGACAGGTCAAGGTGGGCAGATCACCTCAGCTCAGGAGTTCGAGAGACCAGCCTGGCCAACATGGCAAAACCCACCTCTACTGAAAAAAATACAAAAATTAGCTGCATGTGGTGGCACTCACCTGTAATCTCAGCTACTTGGGAGGCTGAGGCAGGAAAATCACTTGAACCCAGATGGTGGAGCTGGCAGGCAGGAGAGATCGCACCACTGTACTTTAGACTAGGCAAGAGAGCGAGACCCTGTCTCAGAAAAAAAAAAAAATTAAAGAAACCCTGAACTCAGTAGCAGACACTCCCTGTTCCTCCTAGCAGCTCCACCCCACCTCCAGGGTGACAGTTTGTGTGCCCTTGTTTCCCCCCAGGTCTGAGAAACAGGGTTCACAGGGAGTTGAGGAAGAGCAGGTGTCTCTAACAACACATGGTGACTCCTCAGCAGCTCCCCATCCGGGTCTGCAAGGAACAAATCCACACCCAAAGACACCAGATCCCAGAAGCCAAAGCCTGGGATGATGCCAGCAGGAGGCAGCCTTTGGCTCTTTCACCAGATGGGCTGGGTAGGGACACGGAATATGAGATGGAAGATCTAGGGCACAGGCAGGGTGGGGAGAGACTCTGGCTGCTCCAGGCACAGCCAAGATAGCACCTTAGCTTCCTTCCCTCAAATCCATAAAGGGTGAATTTTACTTTTTATTTTTTGAGATGCCGTCTGAATCTGTCTCTTAGGCTGAAGTGCAGTGATGCAATGTCAGCTCACTGCAACCTCCGCCTTTCAGGTTCAAGTGATTCTCCAGCCTCAGCCTCCCACGTAGCTGTGATTACAGGTGCACACCACCATGTCCAGCTAATTTTTGTATTTTTAGTAGTGACAGGGTTTCACCATGTTGGCCGGGCTGCTCTTGAACTCCTGAGCTCTGGTGATCCTCCTGCCTCTGCCTCCCAAAGTACTGGGATTACAGTTGTGAGCCACCACACCAGGCCCCACGAAGGGTGAGTCTTCCCTGACTGCTGGGTTACACTGGCATGGACTCGAGTATTAGGGCCTGCAGGAAATGCCCCACTACTGGCTGCCCTGCCTTGATCCTAGAGTTCTGGTATGTGCCTGTCCCCTAGGGCCTGGCACCCCCAACCTGTTCAGCCCTGCCACCTAAATCTGCTATTTAGGCTGCGATCACACCTGTCTGCCCCGTTGCTCTCCCTGGGGAACTCACACTTCTGACCATTCTACCATGGTCCTGATGAGCTCCCAGAGGAGACCCAGGAGCATGGAGCAGGTCTGCAGCATCCACAGCCTGAGGTCCATGACCACCTGCATGAGGAGGAGGTGGTGCTCAGTAAGGCCGACGTGCTGATTCCCTGGGGAGCCAGGACCCTGATGAGCTCTAACTGCCCCCTGGGCTCCCCATGGTTGGGACAGCACGGAGCAGGGGACTGGAAGAACTAGAGGCACCTGATCATTCCGGCTATGTCCCGTGTGCAGTTTCCCTGTGGTTTCGCCAATAAGCTGAGCTCCTGGAGGTGAAGGGAGGCACAGGGTCACAGTCTATATGCCCACAGGACTCAACCCTTTGGGCATATAGACTGTGCCACATCAGCCCTGTCAACCTCCCTCCCTACTCCAGGGCTCTGGGTCCTGCCCAAATCTCTCACCATTTCTGCTGAGGCCTTTTTTTAAAAAAATAATTTTTTGAAGTTATAGAATCTCACTGTATTGCCCAAGCTGGTCTCAAACTCTTGCCCTCAAGTGAACCTCCCATCTCAGCCTCCCAAAGTGCCAGGATTATAGGCATGAGCCGCTGCTTCTGGCCCATGTCCTGAGGTCTCTGCTGCTGTCTGCCAATGGTGAAGTAAACAAAATGATGGTGCTAATGCTCAAAGTGGCCCAGGGCCAGGTGGAGAAGGGAGTTCAGGAAAGTGATGGGGCTGCAGGGGTCTTACCTTCAGGTGGCGTTCACTGGCAGTCCTCATCATTGGGGTTGAGACTGAAGGTGCACTGGGCACAAACCTTAGTCACCTATAGTGGGGTGGCAGCAACGCTGGGGGTCAGGTGAACAGGTATCAGCAGCCAGGAGAGCCCCTGCCCTGGTCCCACCCTAACTCTCATGGCTAACTGTCACTGTCCAGTAGCTGAGTCCTGGAAGCCCACGCTGGGAGGGGGCATCTTGGGCCCAGCACACCTTCACCCATGAGCCACGGGGGCTACAGGGTCGTTAAAGGATGGAGAGAGGTGGTCATCAAGGCACACAGTTAAGCAGGATTAGGATATATAATTAGTTCAATGTGAAACCACAGACAGACAACACTGCTATTTGCTCAGCCTGGGGGCACATGAAGGGGCCTCAGGTGGGGCTTGGGCCAGGGGAGTACCTCATAAGCTGCCTGTTCCTTGAGCACGATGTGTACCAAGGGGAGCTGGAGTGAGGGCAGCACCATGGGGAAGGGACATGATTGCCACCCTGAGCTGTGTGACCTTAGACCAGACCCCTCTTCTCCAAGTAAGACCAAACAGGTGATTTTGGGAGCCAATGCCTGACAGCCTGGATTTTAGCTTCATGGGTGGATGGGAACCTGTGAGGGTTTAGAGATGCTGGGAGAACCTTTTCCTGGGAGAGCTTTCCAAACAGAGCCACCCTGGGACCCACTAAGAAAGGATCCTGCCGGAAGCCTTCACCGCTGTCTTTCTCCACACCAGTGGTGATGGTGTCATGGATGTAGGTGGTGGGTGTTGTGTACAGAAGCACAGACCGCTGTAGTCCTGCCGAGTTGAAGAAGTCAAAGTCTGTGTTCTGGACAAACTAACCCTTGGGATATCTAGGGTGGGAGAATTGTGGTTCGCTGGGTCCTTGCTCTGGGTCCTTTGACATCAGCTGGAATGTCTCCACAGCCTTGCCAGATCCAGGGCCTCCAATCTTCAAAGGCCACCCTATCCCTAGCAGGAAGACCACAGGGTGGAGCGGGAAGGTGGGTACAACAGTGGAGGCAGGATGGTATCCACTTAGAGCTGTCGGTCATGTAGTGCATGGTCCCTGGTGGCAGGGGGAAGGGGGTGAGTGTGTTGTTGATGGTGATAGTGACATAGAGGTGGGAAGGCAGGGTCCCCACCTGGACCAGGCTGCTGATGTTGGCCTTGAAGGGGAGGTAGCCCTTCTCATGGTATAGCACATAGAACCCATTCACCCACTGCAGACACAAGAGATATGGGGAGGAGGTGGCAGGTCAGGGCATTAGGAGAGGCCCTGCTATGGGGCACTCCCTCACATAACCTGCAGCAGGGGGCTCAGAGGCCTGCCAGCCACATGGGAAGAATGGCATCCCAACAGGGTATATCAGGCCACCTATCCCTCTACACAGGGCACAGCCCCCAGGGCAGGGCAGGACAGGGCCCCCACCGTCCCACCCCAGGAGACAAGCTGTGGCTGGCAACCAGAGGTCCCATGTTGTTCAGCAACAATGCCCACCCACCTGCCCTACCTGCTCCTGGCCACACTGACCATGATGGTATAGGAGTGGGCACTGCCAATCCTCAGCACCCCTCTTGTGCACAGGTCCTGGGTCCACCGCTCCAGCAGGGTCACCTCCAGTTCACACCACACCCAACCAACAGAATGCCACAACTGCCAGTCCTAGTAGATGTCTTTGAAGCTGGAGGGAACCAACACGTCCAGGGTGGTGCCCGTCTGCACAGAGAAGGGCCGGGCTCAGCTTCTAGGCCCCCAAAGTGATCCGAAACCAGCGTGCTTCTCAGTTGTGCCACCAGGCCTATCAGTGAACAGACAGATAATTTGCAGGTGACAGGTCAACTGCCAGGGTGGTTTGTGCACCTGGGCCAGTGGGGCCAGGAATTCCTCCTCGGAGTGGATAGGGCCCAGTATCTCCCGAGACAGGATGAGCCCAGGGCCACATCCCAGACCTAGGCAAGAAGTTTCAGACCCACCACTAAGAGGCAGATGACCCACTGCCTGGCAGGGAGGAAGGCTGGTTGGGGGATTGGGGGGGGCTTTGCCTAGCACACTGTAAGTGGGGCTCATGCTGGCACAAAGCCCTCTCCTTTCTTCCTCCTATACTGAATGCCACAAAGTCAGAAAAAGAGGATGCAGAGAAGGCAAAAGCGTCCCAGACATCAGCCCCACATCTCTTCTGACCACATCCAAGTCAGGAGGGGAACAGGGGTGGCGTCCTTGACCTGATTTCATGTCCTGTCTGCTATCTGAACCTTGGAAACCAAGGTACTCTCCTGCCTCAGTAGAGCTGACCTCAGGATGTCTACACTGTCTCCTCCTCTGGGATCCCCAACCCAGCTCTGTGCAGCACATGCCGCTCTGGTCAGCTGAATGTTTGAGTGGCTCATACCTGTAATCAGTGCTTTGGGAGATCAATGTAAGAGGTGAGAGTTTGGCTTGAGGCCCAGAGTTCGGGACCAGCCTGGGCAAGGTAGTGAGACCCTATATTTAAAAAAAAAAAAAAAAGAAAGAAAGAAAGAACGTTTTTGTGTGTGTGTGTGTGTGTGGTTTGTTTTTAATTAGCCAGGCATGCAGGACCCAGCTAACTTGCAAAGCTTGCTAGAAGATAGCTTGGGCTCTGAAGATAGGAGTGCACCACTGCACTTCGGCCTGGGCGACAGGGCCAAATACAGTCTCAAAAAAAATGTTAAATATTAAAAACAAACAATAAAAAGAAGGACACTGCCTGGGCTCAGTTTTTGCCTCCAAAGGGGGCTCGGCAGGGGCGCTTCCTCCCTCTCCGGCCTCCTCTGCCCTGGCCCTCCCAGGTCCCCCTGTCTCCCAAACCCACCCCCCAAGCCCGTTGACCTTTAACCCTCCTCCAAGCCCCCAACTCCGGGGCGCCCAGGGGAGGGAGCCTGCAGGGGGCCTGGACTCCCCTACTCCCTTCGCCAGGCTTCTGGGCACCTCCCAGCTCTGCCCCCACCCCTCACCTCCCACAGCAGCTGCGGCTACCACTGCTCCTGAAGTCCTGGCGCATGTGGTCGGGGAAGTCAGCGTGGAAGCTCCCGAGGCTGTCCAGCGACTTGTGCTCCCACGACGGGCTCTCCTGGGGGTACGGCATTCCACCTTGAAGCACCCGCCCGGGGGTACGGCATCCCGCCTGGAAGCACCTGTGTGCAGCCTCACAACAGCGGCCTGAGTGCCGCCCACACCACCGTCTGCTCCTAGGCCACACTTCCGTCTCTGCCGCTCAGGGGCGGGGCTAAGAGCAGTGTGGAAGGAGCCTGGCGGACGGGTGGTGTGACGTGCTGAAGCCGTCAGAGCCATGTTGGTTGAGGGCGAGTGCCAGTCCTAGAGACGCTGGGTGGGGCCAGGCGCTTCCCAGTGAGGCAGGCAGCTGAGAACCCTGGGCTAGGCCTTTGGGGAAGCAGGATCCTCCTCTCCAGCCAAGAAGGGCGAGGTCTGTTCCCCACCCCGGCCCAAGCTGGACGATCCAGGGGCAGGCCAGGACAGAACCCTTGAGACATGTGGGATTCCTATTTTTCTTTTTCCTGAGATGGAGTCTCACTCTGTCACCCAGGCTGGAGTGCAGTGGCGCAGATTCACTGCAACCTCGGCCTCCTGGGTTCAAGCGATTCTCCTGCCTCAGCCTCCCAAGTAGCTGGGATTACAGGCGCCCGCCACCACACTGGGCTTTTTTGTATTTTTAGTAGAGATGGGGTTTCACCGTGTTAGACAGGATGAATTTGATTTCCTGACCTTGTGATCCGCCTGCCTGAGCCTCCCAAAGTTCCCCTGTTTCTTCAAGGAGCACCTCCACTCACTTTCCCCAGCAGGACTCCAAGCAGGCTCCAGAGGAGCCTCTTCCAAACCTGCCGGGTGCAGCCTCTTGCAGGGATGCAGATCCTTGAGATGCAGCCCAAGCCTTGACCCCTGGGCCTCTGGGGCCCCCACCCTAACCCAGGGGTCAGAAGCAACCTCTTGGCCTTACAGGCACATAAAGATGCAGGGAGAGGGATTGGGCGAACTGGCTCAGGCCTGTAATCCCAGCACTTTGGAAGGCCGAGGTGGGCCGATCACTTGAGGTCAGGAGTTTGAGACCAGCCTGGCCAACATGGTGAAACCTGTTAGCTTCTACCAAAAATACAAAAGTTAGCTGGGCATGGTGGCCAGCACCTGTAATCCCAGCCACTAGGGAGGCTGAGGCTGGAGAATCGCTTGAACTTGGGAGGCAGAGGTTGCAGTGAGCTGAGATCACAACACTGCACTCCAATCTGGCAAGTCTCATCTCAGAAAAAAAAAAAAAAAAAGCCAGTCTCAATGGCTCAAGCCTGTAATCCAGCACTTAGGGATACCGAGGTGGGCAGATCGCTTGAGGTCAGAAATTTGAGACCAACCTGACCAACATGGAGAAACCCCATCTCTACTGAAAATACAAAAATTAGCTGGCATGGTGGTGGGCACCTGTAATCCCAGCTATTCAGGAGCCTGAGGCAGGAGAGTCACTTGAACCCTGGAGGTGGAGGTTGCACTGAGTCAAGAACGCACCACTACACTCCAGCCTGGGCAATAGAGTGAGATGCCATCTCAAAAAATGAAAAATAAAAAGTTTATTTAAAAACTTTAGAATGACCAGGCGTCGTGGCTCATGCCTGTAATCTTAGCACTTTGGGAGGCCAACAAAGGTGAATCACCAGATCACAGGATCAGAGGTCAAGGTGAAACCCTGTCTCTACTAAAAATACAAAAATTAGCCAGGTGTGGTGGCACATACCTGTAATCGCAGCTAATCAGGAGAAAAGAGAATCGCTTGAACCCAGGAGGCGGAGGTTGCAGTGAGCCGAGATTGCACCACTGCACTTCAGCCTAGGCAACAGAACAAGACTCTGTCTCAAAAAAAAAAAAAATTAAAAAGCCAAGTCAGGTGTGGTGCCTCACACCTGTAATCCCAGTACCATGAGAGGCTGAGGCAGATGGATCAATTGAGGCCAGGAGTTTGAGTCAAGCCTGGCCACAATGGTGGAACTCCATCTCTAATAAAAATAAAAAGATTAGCTAGACATGGTGGTAGGCTTGTAATCCCAGCTACTCTGGAGGCTGAGGCAGGAGAATCACTTGAACCTGGAAAATGGAGTTTGCAGTGAGCTCAGATTGCACTACTGTACTCCAGCCTGGGGGACAGAGCAAGACTCTGCCTAAAAAAACAAACAAACAAAAACTAGCTGCTTGTGGTGGTGTGTTCTTATAGTCCCAGCTACTTGGAAGGCTGAGGCAGGAGGATTGCCTGAGCCCAGCAGTGGGAGGCTGCAGTGAGCTGCGATGGCAAACTCTGTCTCTACTAAAAATATAAAAACTAGCTAGGCGTGGTGCTGGATGCCTGTAATCCTAGCTACTCAGGAGGCTGAGGCAGGAGAATTGCTTGAACCTGGGAAACAGGGGTTGCAGTGAGTCAAAATCACATCATTGCACTACAGCCTTGGTGACAAGAGCAAGATTCCATCTCAAAAGAATAAATAAAATGAAGAAGGATGAGGAAAAAGGAAAGAGGAAAGGGGGAGGAGGAGAAGAAAAAACAGCCAGAGGAGGAGGAGAAGAAGAAGAAGAAACAGCCGGGGGTGATGGCTCATGCCTGTAATCCCAGCAATGGAGGAGGAGGAGGGGAAGAGGAGGGAGAGGGGAACAGGAGGAGAAGAAAAAACAGCCAGAGGAGGAGGAGAAGAAACAGC
>NW_022439291.1:0-2568 GCF_009761245.1 Sapajus apella
TGCAGGTAACCTCACCATCTTCAAGTCATATATCTGTCATATAACAACATAATCACAGGAATGGTGTCTCATCACCTTAATAAGCTTCAGAGACAAGGGTATGGCATGTTTGGGGACCATTTCAGAAATTCCATCTACCACAGTTGGACACTCACATTCCCCCCATGGGCAAAATGCATTTATCCACTCCTATAAAGTTTCCAAATTTCATGTCACTAAAGCATTATTTTAACATGGAAAATGTCACATAGTCCACATCAGTTCCAAAGTATAAAATCTCATCTAAAACATCCACTCTAGGTGTGGATGAGGCTTATATGTGTGTCCATTAAGTACAGATCCTTGACATAATTTCCTTACCTCCATCAACCTGTGAAACTGAACAAACTGCCTATCTGCTCCTAATGAGGAATGGCGGGACAGAGAGAGAATAAGAATTACAGTAATTCTAGTTCAAAAAGAAGGAACATGGAAGGGAGAAAGAAGTCACCGACCCAGAATAGTATGGAAGTGGAGCTGGGCAAAATCCAGCAGGAGGTTCTTAAGTAGGACCCACAGCCTGGGACTGAGCCTCCATCCTGTGGGACTTTGCCTCTGGGACCTTTGCTCTGCATTTCTTGAAACCATTATTATCTATCTTATTTTTTCCCCCACTCCTTTGGTTCTTCTCCTTTCTCCTCATGGCAGCATCCTCTGCTTAATTCTTGGTCCATCCCCAGCAGAATTGGTCAGATATTGCCCATGTCACAGTCCTGACCATCTCCACGAGGGGCTGTCCTTGTGAGCCCGTGTTCCTCTGAGATCGTCTTCACAGACCTGACCTCTCTCAGTCGTGATTGCTTTCAGCTGACCTGGCTGGGTTAGGAGAAAACCTAAGAGTATGGAGTCCCAGAGCCATTCTCTGCCCTCTATCTCCAGGAGAGGAAGAAAATAACAGGGATCTTCATGGAGAAATGACCCACGTGAGGGCCTGGACTCTCCAGTAGTTACAGCAGAGGAAACTTCCTGAGGAAGCTTGGAGGAGCTGAACGCTCAGACTGGGAAAGCGGGTTGTGTTAAGCATTATTTAATCCTCACGTGCTCCCTACCCCAATCTACAAGCCAGTGCATGACAACAGGCTGAGAATAAGTAATACGACTATAGAAACATGATAAAGAATTGTCCAAGGAAAGGCCCTTTTACTCTGTTTGCAAGGAGAAATTGCTGTATTGGATCCAAAGTTTTCTGAAAGGCAGCAGTGAGTTTCTGGAGGGTGAGTTACCTGCTTTGCACAGGGAGGGTGAGGCCAAGGCTTGTGTGGTCTATCTCCTGCCACCAGCTGGTGAGGGAGCCTGTGAGAGTCTTAGTCTTTCTGGACTTGAGTTTTCTCATCAGTAAAGTAGGGGCTTATTGTACCTCTCTGAGGTCCTTACCTGCTCAGTTTTCTCTGAGTCCTTGAGGGACTGAGATGGTCTTTAACACTGCATGGACCTGTAACCTGCCTTTGACCTCTCTGGGTCTGATTCCTGACTCTCACCCCTGTGTTTCTCCTGCAGAGCCTGAGCTGAGTCCACACCCTGGAAGCCAAGAACCAAGGGATCAGATGGAAGAAAGAAAGCAGGTTTTGGAAAAGAGAATAACCTGCAAAGGACAAGTCAATGCTAGAACAGGTGAGAAACAAAGAAGGGCAGAATAAGGACAAACTGGGCCAGAAGCCTCAGGGGAAATGGGCAATGGGCCTATGATCATTCAACCACTCGTGGAGCAGCACAAGCTGAGCAGTGGGGACCGAGAGAGAAACTTACTCCACAGGAGTCTCCTGACCCTGGCCAGGGAGAGCCAAAGCTGGCCAGGGATCAGAGCTGGTTTATAGTGAGGAGCAGCACCAACTCCAAGAGGGGGAGGATGCAACCGTGAGCCCCACTCCAGACACCAGAGCCTTGACCTCGGGGCTGCCATAGCAGTGGATGCTCTTCAGGTCAGTGCAGGTTAGAAGAAACATGCTTGGAGAAGGGTTAGAGATGTCTGTTGTTAAATGAAACAGTTCTGTCCTAGGTCAGGTGTCAGAATAAGTGTTTCTTGCCAGTATATGAAGCAGTGATAGTTACACTATTCCTCTGCACTTTCAGTTGAGGAAGGTCTCTGTATGATATGGGTATTTACTGGGTGTTTAATTTTCTCTACACTGTGTTAAGCACTTGGGGTTCAAATAGTAGTGTATCCCCGAGGAACTCAAGCTCACGAGAGAAAGAACACAGAGACATGATTTCAAGAAAATATAGTAGATCTCTGAAAGTGGGGTGTCATGGCAGCCCAGAGGATGGGAATGTAAGTGAAGACATTTCTCCTAATGACAAGGGGAACCATAAGAGGAATTCTTCAGAGTAGTCCCGTTTTTCCTCCAGTGTCCCACAGAAGATCCTGGGGCATGACTGGTGTAGAGCAGGGGTCTACAGGTGTAGGAAGGGGGCTTGCTGCATCTTGGGAGAAATTATAGCATCCCTGGTAGGACATTTTGGAGAGGAATGTTGGTGATTGAATTGGATATCTGTAGTCACTTTTTTTTTTTTTTTTTTTTTTTTTTTTTT
>NW_022439291.1:2668-10035 GCF_009761245.1 Sapajus apella
GCCTCCCAAGGTGCTGGGATTACAGGCCTGAGCCACCGCACCCGGCCTGTAGTCACCTTTATCCTATCTTCAGTGAACACTGCTGAGACCTTCCTTAGTGCCAGACCCTAAGCTGGGAATCATGAACACAGAGATGAGTAGATATGATCTCAGCTTTCACAGAACTCAGTCCAGTGAATAGCGAGTTATGAGAAGTGTAGTGATGGTGGCTTCATTAGAGCAAGTGGCTCATGCTGCATGGAGATGACCTCAGTGGATGGCTGGGTCCCCCTTCTGGTTGTTATCAACAGCTGAATGACTTGCTCTGGGCCAGTGACCCTGGATTTCTGCCAGGTGTCTGCATCTTAGGTACAAGCAACACCTCAGTTTCCTGTTGGGTCAAAACAGTTAACACTGCCAATGTGATCAGAGGACACTAGTGACATCAGTAGCTACTGATGAGGTCCTGGCCAGCTAGGGAAATAAAGATGTAAGTATAACAACGATTCTAACTTTGTTCTTAACATCATGAGCAGAGAGTATCTGTCTTCTAAGTTAAATACTTTTTAGACTTCAAGATTCACCCACATCCAAAATAAAATCTATATCAGTCATATCACTACCCTGAGATGATTTCTCCCCGTCCTTACCAGAAGCCTGCACTATCTGGAGCACTGAGGCTGTCTCAAGCTAACTGACCTGCTCTGGATTCCAGGGATACCAACAGAACCAGAGGTTGGAGGCACAGGCATTGATATCTCTAACCGTTCTGACTCCAGGTTGATCCACCCCAATGCCCAGTATTAACCACACAGTAACAGGATGCCACCAACATTTTGATTTGAGGCTGTCACATCATAATTTTAATAAAATTTAATAGACATTATTTTTTAGAATAATTCTAGGATTACAGATAAATTGAGCCGACAGCACAGGGAATTCCCCTATCCTCTCTTGTCCCCTAGAATACAATTTCCTCTATCATTAGTATCTTTCATTAGTGTGATAGATGTTTACAATTGATCAATCAATGTTGATGTTATTATCAATTAAACTCCATAGTTTACATTAGGGTTCATTCTTTGAGTTTTATAGTTCTGTGGGTTTTGACAATTGCCTAGTGTCATGAATCCTCAGTACAGTATCTCACAGAAGAGTTTCACTGCGAAGACCTCCTTGTGTTCAACCAGTTCATCCCTCCTCCATGCTTGGCAATCACTGATCATTTCACTATCTCTGCCATTTTGACTCTCCTGGAATGTCCTAGTGTTGCAATCATACAGTGTGTAGAGTCTTTAGACTAGTTTCTTCCTAGCATTATGGATTTAAAGTTCCTCCATGTCTTTTCATGGCCTGATAGCTCATTTCTTTTTATCACGAATCATATTGTGTTGTACAGATATTCCACAGTTTGTTTAGCCATTCACTTAGTAAAGGATATTTTGGTTATTTCCAGTCTTTGACAAGTATGAGCAAAACTGTTGCAAATACCTGGATGCAAGTTTCTGAGTGAACATGTTTTCACATTACTGTGGTAAATACCTAAAACTGCTATTTGCAGGATTATGTGGCAAGGCTATGTTTAGCTTTGCCAAAAAAAAAAAAAAAAAAAAAAAAAAACTGCCAAACTGTTTTCCAAAGTGACTAGCATTTTGCATTTCCACTAGCAGTGAATGAGAGTTCCCATTGCTCTGCATCTTTGACAGCCTTTGGTATTGTCACTTGTTTGGATTGGAGCCATTCTGTTAGGTATGTATTATAGTGTAGTGGCATCTCATTGGTTTAATATGCAATTTCCTAGTGACACATGATTTCAAGCATCTTTATCATATGCTTATTTGCCATCCATATGTCTTTTCTGGAGAAGTATCCAGATCTTTTGCCCATTTCTAAATTGGGTGGTTTGTTTTTTTATTATTGAGTTTTAAGAGTCCTGTATATATTTTGGACACCAGACTTTCATCAGATCTGTAGTTTGCCAATATTTTTTCCCCAGTCTATCACTTGTTTATTCATTTTCTTAACAATGTCTTTCACAGAGCAGAAGTTTTTAATTTTAATGAAGTTCAACTTATCCATTTTTTTCTTCCTGGATTGTGCTTTTGACATTGTATCTGAGAAGTCATCACTAAACCCACAGTCACCCAGATTTTCCCCTATGTTATCCTCTAGGAGTCTTACAGTTTTGCACCTTACATTCAGGAGTAAGATCCATTTTGTGAAAGGTGTAAAATCTGTGTCTAGATTTATTTATTTTTCACATGTGGATATCTAGTCATTCTAGCACCATTTGTTGAAAAGACCATCCTTTCCCTGTTAAACTGCCTTTGCGCCTTTCTCAAAGATCAGTCTATTTCCAAGCTCTGTATTCTTTTCTGGTGACCTATTTGTCTGTTTTTTTCTTCCTTCACAAATTTCCATACTCTTTGGTTACTGTAGCTTTATAATTAGTGCTGAGGTCGTCAGTGTCAGTTCTGTGGGCATTTTTCTGATCTTTACCATGAGAACCTGGTTGGGCTCCAGGTAGTAAAACTTAGAAAAGTGTGAGATTCCCCCCTAAATCTGGGCCCCAAGGAGTTTTGAATGCTGAAGCCAGGCGACCCTCAGCATCTAGTCATCTGTCAGTACCATTTAAGTGCTCCTCCCAGTGGCTGGCTTCAGCAGCTTCTGTTCCCTGTGTTTGCCTGTCTTTCTTTTCAGCATGGCAATTTGCCCTGTGACCTCTCCTCTAGTCCCTGTAATAAGATTTGATAATTTTCAGTTTGTTCAGCTTTTTTCTTGTTGTGAGGACAAGTGGTGACCTTCTGGCTCCTTACAAGTTGAAGTTGAAACCAGAAATTTCATTAAACAAGTTACTTATAATAAAAGTCACTAATCACAAATGTAGAACTGAATAATTTCAGTAGATATGTAGAATTTTGTAGCCATCACCTCAGTCCCCTCTTAGAATATAGACTACATTTCTTTTCTCCCCAGATTCCCCAGAGGCTCTTTGCAATCATTTTCCAATCCCTGGTCACCGTGACGGAGCCTGAACAAAATTTAAATTTGGGAAACAGACAACGTTACATTTCAGCTTTTATTAGATTGGGATTTTATCTAATGGACCTGTCGTACTCTTGTGTCAACTAGAGGAGATATTTTATTCTAAGGACTTTCTTTGGGGGAACTTAGTAGTAGTCCTTGAATTGGTTCGTCTATGCTGGTAACAGATAGTTACTATCAAACCTTGTCTGGTGATCACAAGTGAAAGAGCTAAAAAAAAATCCTTCTATTAGAAATGTAGATGATGAATTTTCAGATAATGTTATGCGGAGTTATGTTTGTTTGGTTTTGAGCCGGAGTTTCGCTCTTATTGTGCAGGCTGTAGTGCAATGGTGAGATCTCGGCTCACTGCAACCTCTGCCTCCTGGGTTCTAGCAATTCTCCTGCCTCAGCCTCCAGAGTAGCTGGGATTACAGGCATGCACCATCATGCCAACCTAATTTTGTATTTTTTGTAGAGATGGGGTTTCTCTGTGTAGGTCAGGCTGGTCTTGAACTCCCAACTTCAGGTGATCTGCCCTTCTCAGCCTCCCAAATTGTTGGGATTACAGGCATGAGCCACCATGCTGGAGTGCTATGTGCAATCTCAGCTCACTGCAACTTCTACCTCTAGGGTTCAAGTGATTCTTGTGCCTTAGCCTTTCGAGTGGCTGGGATTGCAGGCATGCACCACCATGCCCGGCTAATTTTGTATATTTAGTAGACAAAGAGTTTCTCCATGTTGGTCAGGCTGGTCTCGAACTACCAACCTCAGGTGATCCACACACCTTAGCCTCCCAAAGTACTGGGATTACATGCATGAGCCACCACACCTGGCTGGGAGTTAAATATTTTACCATTTGTTTTTTTTTCTTTCAGAAATTGGATTGGTAACCTTGAAGAGACACTTCTCACCTGCCTGAAATGCCCTTCATTATATTCTTCAAGTTGCAAGGGCTCTGGAACAGCCCTTACAGTGCTCCCATAAAGGTAAGTATAACGTTTTACTGTAGCCCCTTGCTTTTTTTTCTTTATTGTGCCTATAGGGATTAGCATACATGTATGTGAAAATATAAACAGAGTACAGATAGGCATCTGTAACTAGTTTTCTGTTGCTACCTATTAGTGCATTATAACACGTTAGTGGTTTGAAACTACAGAAATCAGGAATGATTGGGTTCTCTGAACAGGGTCTTAGGAGGCTGAAATCCAGTTACAGGCTGCCTGTGTTTTTTACCTAGACTTCAGGCTACTCTTCCAAGTTCACTACAGATGTATTAGCAGAATTCCTCTTGTGGGTGGAGGACTGAGATCCCTTTTTCAGTGCTCTTGGCTCTCAGCCAGGAGACACCCTGACTCCAGAGGCCACCTGCATTCTTTCTCAGTTTTCCCATCTTCCAACCAACAACAGCCATGGAATTCTTCTCCAGCTCCCATCCTCTCTCTGACTATGTTTTCTCCTACCCACTAGAGAAATCCCTGACACTTAGGGAGTGATGTGATTCCATCCGGTGCACTCAGGAGAACTCAACCTTTGTATTAGTCTGTTCTTGCAGTGTTATAATGAATGACCTGGGTGATTTATAAAGAAAGAAGTTTAATCAGATCACGGTTCTGTGGGCTCTGCAGGCTTCTGCTTCTGGAGAGGCCTCAGGAAGCTTACAATCATGGTGGAAGTGGAAGCAGGCATGGTCTTCACATGGCAGGCAGGGACCTGGGAGGTGGGGTGAGAGAGAGAGAGAGAGGAAAAGAGAGAGAGTAGTGGGGGAAAGTGCTACATACTTTTAAACAGCTAGATCTCATGGAAACTCTGTCATGCGATGGCACTTGGGGGATGGTGCTAAGCCATTAGAAACCTTCTCCATGATCCAGTAACCTCCCACCAGACCCCACCTCTAACACTCAGGATAATAATTCACCATGAGATTTGGGTGGGGACACAGAGCCATACCATATCACTCTTTAAAGTCATATGATTGCCATGTAACAACATAATCACAGAAATGTCTCATTAGCTTAACAAGTTCCAGAGATAAGGGTATAGCAGGTTTGGAGACCATTTTAGAAATTCCACTTATCACAGTTCAACTTCTAGTCCCCAGACATTCACGTTCCTCACAGATGCAAAATACATTCAGCTTCTCACCTAAGGTTTTCAAGTTTCGTGTCATGAACAAGTTAGTTCAAAGTGAAACATGTCATGTAGCTCTAATCTGATCGAAAGTTTAAAATCTCATTTAAATCATATACACCAAGTGTGAATGAGGCTTCTGAGGGTGTCCATTAAGTACAGATTCTTTTTTGTTTTTGTTTTTGAGAGTGAGTCTTGGTCTGCGACCCATGCTGGAGTACAGTGGTGTGATCTTGGGTTACTGCAATTTCTGTCTCCTGGGTTCAAGGGATTCTCCTGCCTCAGCCTGTTGAGCAGCTGAGATTACAGGCATGCACCACTGGATTCAGCTAATTGTTTTGTATTTTTAGTAGAGATGGGGTTTTGCCCTGTTGGCCAGGCTAATCTGAAACTCCTGACCTCAGGGGATCCGTCCCCCAGGCCTCTGAAAGTGCTAGGATTTCAGGCATGAGCTACCATACCTGGCCCAAGTACAGATCCTTGATATAATTCCCTTACCTCTGTTGACCTGTGAAACTGAACAAACAGCTTATCTGTCCTCAATGTGCACTGGTGGGACAGTCACAGAATAAGGATGCTAGTGATTCTTGTGCAAAAAGAGGGAAGGTGGAGGGAACAAAGTCACTGATCCAAAACCATTTTGAAATGGGGCCAAGCAAAGTCCAGCAGGAATTCCTTGCTTAGGCTCTTCATCCTGGAACTAATCCTCTGTGACAGGGGGCTTTGCCTCCGGGCTCTGCATTTTTTTCTATTGTTACTGAAAACATTTTATTTTTCTTCTTCCCCCACTCATTTGGTTCTTCCCCTTTCTCCTCATGGCAGCATCCTTCACTTAATTTTTTTTGCATCATCCCCAGCAGAATTGGTCAGATATTGCCCATGTTATGGTACTGACCATCTCCATGAGGGCCTGTCCTTGTGACCCAGTGCTCCTCTTCACTGTCCTGACCTCTCTCAGTCATGATTGCTTTCAGCTGACCTGGCTGGCTTAGGAGAAAACCTAGGACTATAGAGTCCCAGAACCAATCTCTGCTCTCTTTATCTCCAGGAGAGGAAGAAAATAACAGGGATCTTCATGGAGAAATGACCTGGGTGAGGGCCTGCACTCTCCAGAAGTTATAGCAGAAGAAAGTTTCTGAAGAAGAATGGAGGAGCTGAGAGCCCAGGCCAGGAAAGCAGGGTTGTGTGAAACACTGTTTAATCCTATGTGCTCCCTGCCCCAGTCTACCAGCCGGTGAATGACAGCTGACTTAAGTATAAATGCCAGGACTATAGAACTGTGATAAAGCATTTTTCCAAGGAAAGGGCCTTTTACTCTTTTTGTTTTCACAGTGGAAATTGCTGCTTTTCATTTAAAGTTTCTGAAAGGCAGCCGTGAGCTTCTGGAGGGTGAGTTACCTGCTTTGCACAGGGAGGCTGAGGCCAAGGTTTGTGGTGGATCTGCTGCCACCAAGTGTTGAGGGAAGGAGCCTGGGAGAGTCTCAGTCTTTCTGGGCTTCAGGTTCCTCATCGGTAAGGTAGGGACTTATTGTACCTCTCTCAGATCCATTCCTGCTCTGTTTTCTCTGAGTCTATGAGGAATTGAGATGGTTTTCAGTGCTGCCTCGGACCTTCAGCTGAGACCTGACTCTGTGAGTACCCTGCAGGAGCCTGAGCTGAGTCTACACGCTAGAATCCCAGAGCTGAGGGAACAGGTGGAAGAAAGAAAGTCAGCAGGTTTAGGGGATGAGAATAATCCACAAAGGACAAGGCATTGGTAAATGAAAACCAAAGAAGGGGAGAATAAGGACAAACTGGGACAGAAGCCTCAGGGGAAATGGGCAATGCCTATAATCATTTAAATTCTCAAAGAGCAGCATGAGCTCAGCAGTGGGGACTGAGAGAGAAATTTACTCCACAGGAGTCTCCTGCCTCTGGCCAGGGAGAGCCATAGGGTAGATCAGAGCTGGTTTATAGTGAGGGGCAGCTTCAACTCCAGAGGGGGAGGATATGACTATGAGCCCCCACCCCAGACATAGGAATCTCAGCCTCAGGGCTGCTGTAGCAATGGATACTCTTGAGGTCAGTGTGGGTTAGATGGAATAACCATGCTTGGAGAAGGGCTGAGATGTCCATTCTTACATCGAAAAGCTCTGCCCTAGGTCAGGTGCCACAGTAAGTGTCCCTTGCTTGCATATGAAGCAGGGATACTTATACTATTCTTCTGCACCTTCAGTGTAGGGCGCGTTCGGAGC
>NW_022439292.1:0-10032 GCF_009761245.1 Sapajus apella
AGTTCACGAACCCTTTCTTTGGAGAATCTGGAAAGAGATATTTCCAGACATATGCAGACTCTTAAGAATTAGCTATATGATCGCGTCTTAATCACATTAGAAACGTCTCCTTCAAACTGCTCTTCTGTGTGTTCGTTCACCTTCGGAAGTTGCATCTATATTTAGATTCAGCGAGTTAGAAACACGTTTTTCCAAAAAGCGGCCTTTGGATATTCCTGAGTGAATTGGGAATACTGGGTGTAATGAGAAATATCTGGCTCTAAAACAAAAGCGGAGCTATGCAGCAGAATGATTGTCAACGTGTATATTAAACTTACAGAGTCAAACAATTGTTTCAATGTCGCAGTTCACTAACCCTTTCTTTGGAGAATCTGGAAAGAGATATTACCAGCCATATACAAACTCTTTAGAATTAGCTTTAGATCGCATCTAAATCATACGAGAAACGTCTCTTTCAAACTGCTCCACTGTGTGTTCGTTCACCTTAGGAAGTTTCATCTATATTTAGATTCTGCGAGTTAGAAACACGTTTATCCAAAAAGCGCCGTTTGGATTTTCCTGAGTGAATGGGAGTATAGGGTGTAATGAGAAATATCTGGATTTAAAACAAAAACGGAGGTATGTAGCAGAATGATTGTCAAGGTGTATGTTCAACTTACGGAGTTAAACAATTGTGTGAATGTAGCAGTTGAATAACCATTTCTTTGGAGAATCTGGAAAGAGATATTTCCAGCATTACACAGACTCTTAAGAATTACCTATAAGATCGCGTCTAAACCACAGGAGAAACTTCTCTTTCAAACTGCTCTGCTCTGTGTTCGTTCACCTTCAGAAGTTGCATCAATGTTTAGATTCAGCGAGTTACAAACAGGTTTCTTCTAAGAGCTGCGTTTGGATATTCCTGGGTATTGGGAGTACAGGGTGTAATGAGAAATATCTGGCTCTAAAACAAAAACGGAGCTATGTAGAAGAATGATTGTCAAGGTGTGTATTCAACTTACAGAGTTAGACTGAGGTGTGAATGTAGCAGTTCAGAAACCCTTTACTTGGAGAATCTGGAAAGAGATATTTCCAGCCATATAGAGACTCTTAAGAATTAGCTTTAAAATCGCATCTAAATCATACGAGAAACGTCTCTTACAAACTGCTCCACGGTGTGTCCGTTCACCTTAGGAAGTTGCATCAATGTTTAGATTCTGCGAGTTAGAAACACGTTTCTCCAAACAGCGGCGTTTGGATATTCCTGGGTGAATGGGAGTATAGGGTGTAATGAGAAATATCGGGCTGTAAAACAAAAACGGAGCTATGTAGCAGAATGATTGTCAAGGTGTATATTCAACTTAAAGAGTTAAACAGATATGTGAATGTAGCAGTTCAGAAAACCTTTCTTTGGAGAATCTGGAAAGAGATATTTCCAGCCACATACAGGCTCCTAAGAATTAGCAGTAAGATTGTGTCTAAACCACAGGAGAATTGCCTCTTTCACACTGCTCTCTATTGTGTTCGTTCACCTTCCGAAGTTGCATCTATGTTTAGATTCAGCGAGTAAGAAACACCTTTCTTCTAAAAGCTGCGTTTAGATATTCCTGAGTGAATGGGAATAATGGGAGTAATGAGAATTATCTGGCTCTAAAACAAAAGCGGAGCTAGGTAGCAGAATGATTGTCAAGGTGTATATTAAACTTACAGAGTTAAACAATTGTGTGAATTTAGCAGTTCACTAACCCTTTCTTTGGAGAATCTGAAAAGAGATATTTCCAGCCATATACTGACTCTTAAGAATTAGCTATAAGATGGCATCTAAATCATACGAGAAACGTCTCTTACAACCTGCTCCACTGTGTGTTTGTTCACATTCGGAAGTGGCATCTATGTTTAGATTCTGCGAGTTAGAAACACGATTTTCCAAACAGCTGCGTTAGGATATTCCTCAGTGGTAGTATCGGGTTTAATGAGAAATATCTGGCTATAAAACAGAAACGGAGCTATGTAGCAGAATGATTGTTAAGGTGTAAACTAAACTTACAGAGTTAAACCATTGTGTGAATTTACCAGTTCACTAACATTTTCTTTGTAGAATATGGAAAGAGATATTTCCAGGAATGTACAAAATCTTAAGAATTACCTTTAAGATAGCATCTTAATCGTACGAGGAACGTCTATTTCAAACTGCTCCACTGTATGTTCGTTCACCTTCAAAAGTTGCATCTATGTTTAGATTTCTGCGAGTATGAAACACGTTTCTCCAAAAAGCTGCGTTTGGATATTCCTGAGTGAATGGGAGTCTAGGGTTTAATGAGAAATATCTGGCTCTAAAACAAAAACGGAGCTATGTAGCAGAATGATTGTCAAGGTGTATATTAAACTTACAGAGTTAAACAACTGTCAATGTAGCAGTTCACTAACCCTTTCTTTGGAGAATCTGGAAAGAGATATTTCAGGCCATATACGGACTCTTAAGTATTAGCTTTAAGATCGCATCTAAATCATACGAGAAATGTCTCTTTCAAACTTCTCCACTGTGTGTTCAAGCACCTTCGGAAGTTGCATCTATGTTTCGATTCTGGGAGTTAGAAACACGTTTCTCCAAAAAGCTGCGTTTGGATATTCCTCCGTGGTAGTATCGGGTTTAATGAGAAATATCTGGCTCTAAAACAAAAACGGAGCTATGTAGCAGAATGATTGTCAAGGTGTATATTAAACTTACGGAGTTAAACCATTGTGTGAATTTAGCAGTTCACTAACACTTTCTTTGTAGAACCTGGAAGGAGATATATCCAGGAATATACAGACTCTTAAGAATTACATTTAAGATAGCATCTAAATCGTACGAGGAACGTCTTTTTCAAACTGCTCCACTGTGTGTTCATTCACCTTCGGAAGTTGCATCTATGTTTAGATTCTGCGAGCTAGAAACACGTTTCTCCAAAAAGCTGCGTTTGTATAATCCTGAGAGAATCGGAGTGTAGGGTTTAATGAGAAATATCTGGCTCTAAAACAAAAACGGAGCTATGTAGCAGAATGATTGTCAAGCTGTATATTAAACGTACCGAGTTAAACAATTGTGTGAATGTAGCAGTTCACTAACACTTTCTTTGGAGAATCTGGAAAGAGATATTTCCAGCCATACACAGACTCTTAAGAATTAGCTTTAAGATCGCATCTAAATCATACGAGGAACGTCTCTTTCAAACTGCTCCACTGTGTGTTCGTTCACCTTCGGAAGTTGCATCTATATTTAGATTCTGCGAGTTAGAAACATGTTTCTCCAAAAAGCTCCGTTTAGTTATTCCTGAGTGAATGGGAGTATAGGGTTCCATGAGAAATATCTGGCTCAAAAACTAACACGGAGCTATGTAGCAGAATGATTCTCAAGGTGTATATTAAACTTACAGAGTTAAACAGTTGTGTGAATGTAGCAGTTCACAAACCCTTTCTTTGGAGAATCTGGAAAGAGATATTTCCAGCCATATACTGACTCTTAAGAATTAGCTTTAAGATCGCTTCTAAATCATACGAGAAATGTCTCTTTCAAACTTCTCCACTGTGTGTTCGTGCACCTTCGGAAGTTGCATCTATGTTTAGATTCTGCGAGTTAGAAACACGATTTTCCAAAAAGCTGCGTTAGGATATTCCTCAGTGGTAGTATTGGGTTTAATGAGAAATATCTGGCTATAAAACAGAAACGGAGCTATGTAGCATAATGATTGTTAAGGTGTATACTAAACTTACAGAGTTAAACAATTCTGTGAATGTAGCAGTTCACTAACCCTTTCCTTGGAGAATCTGGAAAGAGATATTTCCAGCCATATACAGACTCTTAAGAATTAGCTTTAAGATCGCATCTAAATCACACGAGAAAGTCTCTTTCAAACTGCTCCACTGTGTGTTCGTACACCTTCGGAAGTTGCATCTATGTTTAGATTCTGCGAGTTAGAAAGACGTTTCTCCAAAAAGCTGCGTTTGGATATTCCTGAGTGAATATTAGTATAGGGTTTCATGAGAAATATCTGGCTCTAAAACAAAAACGGAGCTATGTAGCAGAATGATTGTCAAGGTGTATATTAAACTTGCAGAGATAAAATTGTGTGAATGTAGCAGTTCACTAACCCTTTCTTTGGAGAATCTGGAAAGAGATATTTCCAGCCATGTACTGACTCTTAAGAATTAGCTTTCAGATCGCATCTAAATCATACGAGAAACGTCTCTTTCAAACTGCTCCACTGTGTGTTTGTTCACATTCGGAAGTGGCATCTATGTTTAGATTCTGCGAGTTAGAAACACGTTTTTCCAAAAAGCTCCGTTTGGATATTCCTGAGTGAATGGGAGTATAGGGTTTAATGAGAAATATCTGGCTCTAAAACAAAAACGGAGCTATGTAGCAGAATGATTGTCAAGGTGTATATTAAACTTACAGAGTTTAACAACAGTGTCAATGTAGCAGTTCAATAACCCTTTCTTTGGAGAATCTGAAAAGAGATATTTCCAGCCATATACAGACTCTTAATAATTAAAAATTTTTGCGGTTCACTCATCTGACAAAGGGCTGATATCCGTAATTTACAAAGAACTAAAGCAGATTTACAAGAAAAAAACTAACAAGCCCATTCAAAATTGGGCAAAGGATATGAACAGACACTTCTCAAAAGAAGACGTACGTGAGGCCAACAAACATATGAAAAAATGCTCATCATCACTGGTCATCAGAGAAATGCAAATCAAAACTACACTGGGATACCATCTCATGCCCTTTAGAATGGCGATCATTAAAAAGTCTGGAGACAACAGATGCTGGAGAGCTTGTGGAGAAATAGGAACACTTTTGCACTGTTGGTGGAAGTGTAAATTAGTGCTACCATTGTGGAAGACAGTGTGGCGATTCCTCAATGACCTAGAAATAGAAATTCCATTTGTCCCAGCGATCCCATTACTGGGTATATATCCAAAGGATTACAAATCGTTCTACTATAAGGACACGTGTACACGAATATTCATTGCAGCACTGTTTACAATAGCAAAGACCTGGAACCAACCCAAATGCCCATCGACGATAGACTGGATAGGGAAAATGTGGCACATATACACCATGGATTATTATGCAGCCATCAGAAACGATGAGTTTGGGTCCTTTGTAGGGACATGGATGAACCTGGAAACCATCATTCTCAGCAAACTGACAGAAGAGCAGAAGATCAAACACTGCATGTTCTCACTCACAGGCGGGTGTTGAACAATGAGAACACATGGACACAGGGAGGGGAGCACTACACACTGGGGTCAATTGGGGGGAAATAGGGGAGGGAGGGAGGGGGTTGTGAAGCTGGGGAGAGATAGCAAGGGGAGAAATGCCAGATGTAGGTGATGGGGATGAAGGCAGCAAATCACACTGCCACGTGTGTTCCTATGCAACAATCTTGCATGTTCTTCACATGTACCCCAAAATGTAAAATGCAATAAAATAAATAAATGGGAAATAAAAAAAAGAATTAGCTTTAAGATCGCATCTAAATCATACGAGAAATGTCTCTTTCAAACTTCTCCACTGTGTGTTCGTGCACCTTCGGAAGTTGCATCTATGTTTAGATTCTGCGAGTAAGAAACACGTTTTTCCAAAAAGCTGCGTTTGGATATTCCTCAGTGGTAGTATCTGGTTTAATGAGAAATATCCAGCTCTAAAACAAAAACGGAGCTATGTAGCAGAATGATTGTCAAGGTGTATATTAAACTTACATAGTTAAACAATTGTGTGAATTTAGCAGTTCACTAACACTTTCTTTGTAGAATCTGGAAAGAGATATTTCCAGGAATATACAAAATCTTAAGAATTACCTTTAAGATAGCATCTTAATCGTACGAGGAACGTCTATTTCAAACTCCTCCACTGTCTGTTCGTTCACCTTCAGAAGTTGCATCTATGTTTAGATTTCTGCGAGTATGAAACACGTTTCTCCAAAAAGCTGCGTTTGGATATTCCTGAGTCAATGGGAGCATAGGGTTTAATGAGAAATATCTGGCTCTAAAACAAAAACGGAGCTATGTAGTAGAATGATTGTCAAGGCGTATATTCAACTTACAGAGGTAAACAGATGTGGGAATGTAGCAATTAGGAAACACTTTCTTTGGAGAATCTGGAAAGAGATAATTCCAACCATATGCAGGCTCATAAGATTTAGCAGGAAGATCGCGTCTAAACCACAGGAGAAACGTCTCTTTCAAACTGCTCTGCTGTGTGTGTTTCACATTAGGAAGTTTCATCTATGTTTAGATTCAGCGAGTTAGAAACAGGTTTCTTCTAAAAGCTGCGTTTGGATATTCCTGCGTTATTGGGAGTATAGGGTGTAATGAGAAATATGTGGCTCTAAAATAAAAACGGAGCTATGTAGAAGAATGACTGTCAAGGTGTGTATTCAACTTACAGAGTTATACAGATGTTTGAATGTAGCAGTTCAGAAACCCTTTCCTTGGAGAATCTGGAAAGAGATATTTCCATCCATATACAGGCTCATAAGATTTAGCGGTAGACAATATCCCGTTTACGATCCAAGATGGCCGTTTAGGAACAGCTCAGGATTGCAATTCCCAGTGAAAGCGGAGAGGGTGAGTGGACGCCGTGTTTTTATTGCCCACAGCCTAGGAAATTCCCGGGTAGAGGTGCTCCACTGTCGCCAGCGCGGCTGTGCCGGCCAGCGCCGGCCAGCACTTCTGCTTTGTCGGCGCCCCGGAGTCGCGGTTCTCCGTACAAAATACACTGGTCCGGGGGCCTTTTAGGCTGGCGATTGGAGCCACGGGAAGTTGCCCATACACTGGTTCGAAAAGGGGACTGAGCAGAGAACCAGGACAGTAGATTCCAGGGCAAAAAAAAGAAAAAAAAAGCGCCACAAACCTCAGTGCCGCTGTTTAAGGCAGCGCAGTGAGTGGCTGTAGGGGAAAACAAACAGACCCCGACGCCTCTTCAACAGGCGACTGGAAAACCAACTTGGAAAAGGCTCTGAGTCAGGGAGCCAGGCGATCCGGCTCGGCTGGTCCCACCCCCACAAAAGAACAGCAACGAGAAACTCTGGATTGAGAGTTTCACAGCAAGCACAGCTGAACCCGGGATGGTCCAGCTCTGTGGGGGAGGGGCGTCCGCCATTACCGAGGCAGCCCGCCGTTGCCAAGGCAATCCGCCATTGCTGAGGCAGCCCGCCGTTGCCAAGGCAACCCGCCACAGCAGAGACTCCGCCCCAACAGAGGCGGGCCAACATCGCGAAAGCAGTTCTAACTACACCCATATAAACAGGACTGCAGGGAAGTTCACTCGGCAGCGGTGCGGAGCCCACAGCAGCTCAGCAAAGCTGCTATAGGCCGACAGTGACTAGGCAGCCTCCTTGCTGGGCTGGGCAGGTCTGAAGGAGAAAAAAAAAAAAAGAAGGCGGCAGCATAACGGAAACTCATAAATAAAGCCCTAAATCCCTGGGACAGAGCACCTGGGAACAAAAAGCAGTTTACGAGTTCTGCTGCAGCAGACCTAAAAGTACCTGCCTAGCAGCTCTGAATGAACAACAACAGAGCTCGCAGCTCACCATTTGAGCTCCTATAAAGAAGAGACCGTCTCCTAAAGCAGCTCCCTGACCCCTATATATCCAAAAAGACACCTCATAAAAGAGAGATCAGATTGACACTAGGCGGGTATCCTTCTGGGACAAAGATAGCAGAAGAGGAAAACTGGTAACAACCCTTGCTGTTCAGCACGCTGCTGCAGGTGAACTCCAGACAAGCAGGGCCTGGAGTGAACCTCAGCAGACCTACAGCAGGGGGGCCAGACTGTCAGAAGGAAAACCAAGAAACAGAAATAGCCTCATCATCAACAAACAGAACGTCAATCTGAAAGATTTGAGACCCAATCTGAAAGCCAGCAACTACAAAGTCGACAGGTTGATAAATCCTTAAAGATGGGAAGAAACCAGCGCAAAAACGATGAAAACACCCGAAACCAGAGCACCTCTCCTCCTAAAAGGGATCACAACTCCTCACCAGCAAGGGAACAAGGATTAATGGAGAACGAGTGTGATGAAATGACAGAATCAGACTTCAGAAGGTGGGTAGTAAGAAACTTCTGTGAACTTAAAGAACATGTTCTAACCAAATGCAAAGAAACTAAGAACCTTGAAAAAAGATTGGACGAAATGCTAACAAGAATGGACAAAATAGAAAGGAATATAAGTGAATTGATGGAGCTGAAAAACGCAACATGAGAACTTCGTGAAGCATGCACAAGTATCAACAGCCGAATTGACCAAGCAGAAGAAAGGATATCAGAGGTCGAAGATCAACTCAATGAAATAAAACGGGAAGGCAAGACTGGAGAAAAAAGGGTAAAAAGGAATGAACAAAGTCTCCAAGAAATGTGGGACTATGTGAAAAGACCTAATCTACGTTTGATAGGCGTACCCTAATGCGACGAAGAGAATGAATCCAAGCTGGAAAATACTCTTCATGGTATTATCCAGGAAAACTTCCCCAACCTAGCAAGGCAGGCAAACATTCAAGTCCAGGAAATACAGAGAACACCACAAAGATATTCGTCAAGAAGAGCAACCCCAAGGCACATAATCGTCAGATTCACCAGGGTCGAAATGAAGGAGAAAATACTAAGGGCAGCCAGAGAGAAATGTCGGGTTACCCATAAAGGGAAGCCCATCAGACTCACAGAAGATCTCTCAACAGAAACCCTACAAGCCAGAAGAGAATGGGGGCCAATATTCAACATCCTTAAAGAAAAGAACTTTCAACCCAGAATCTCCTATCCAACCAAACTAAGCTACATAAGTGAAGGAAAAATAAAATCCTTTGGGAACATGCAAGTACTCAGAGATTTCATCACCACCAGGCCAGCTCTACAAGAGCTCCTGAAAGAGGCTCTACACATATAAAGGAACAACAAGTACCAGCTCAACTAAAGGGCAAAACAGCCAGCTAGCACCAAAATGGCAGTATCAAATTCACACATAACAATATTAACCCTAAATGTAAATGGACTAAATGCCGCAATCAAAAGACACAGACTGGCAAATTGGATAAAAGGACAAAATCTATCCGTGTGCTGTATCCAGGAAACCCATCTCACATGCAAGATTACACAAAGGCTCAAAATAAACGGATGGAGGAAGATTTACCAAGCTAATGGAGAGCAAAAAAAGCAGGAGTTGCAATTCTCATCTCTGATAAATTAGACTTTAAAGCAACAAAGATCGTAAGAGACAAAGAGGGACATTACATAATGGTAAAAGGATCAATGCAACAAGAAGAGCTAACGATCCTAAATATATATGCACCCAATACAGGAGCACCCAGATACATAAAGCAAGTTCTTAATGACTTACAAAGAGACATAGACTCCCACACAATAATAGTGGGAGACTTTAACACCCCATTGTCAACGTTAGACAGATCAACCAGACAGAAAATTAACAAGGATATCCAGGACTTGAACTCAGACCTGGACCAAGCAAACCTAATAGACATTTACAGAATTCTCCACACCAAAGCCACAGAATATACATTCTTCTCAGCACCACATCACACCTACTCTAAAATTGACCACATAATTGGGAGTAAATCACTCCTCAGCAAATGCAAAGAACGGAAATCGTAACTAACAGTCTCTCAGACCACAGTGCAATCAAGTTAGAACTCAGAATTCAAAAACTAACTCAGAACCGCACAGCTTCATGGAAACTGAACAACTTGCTCTTGAATGTTGACTGGACAAACAATGAAATGAAGGCAGAAATAAAGATGTTCTTTGAAACCAACGAGAATGAAGACACAACATACCAGAATCTCTGGGACACATTTAAAGCAGTCTCTAGAGGAAAATATATAGCAATAAGTGCCCACATGAGAAGCAAGGAGAGATCAAAAATTGACACCCTATCGTCAAAACTGAAAGAGCTAGAGGAGCAAGATCAAAAAACCTCAAAGTCTAGCAGAAGACAAGAAATAGCTAAGATCAGAGCAGAACTGAAGGAGATAGAGACACAAAAAACCCTT
>NW_022439293.1:0-5567 GCF_009761245.1 Sapajus apella
GAGTACACCAACTCTCAATCAGCCTTGATTAAATTGCCAGAAGAACCGTGGAAGCTCTCACCCATCTTGCCTCACAGTGGCAAGCCTTGGCATTAGGCAAGCCACCCAGGGGCAATCAAGATTTAGGCAGTAAAGGCAGTGTTTCTTTTTTCTTGAGATGGAGTCCCACTCTGTCGGAGTGCAGTGGTTCAATCTTGGCTCACTGCAACCTCAGGCAGTGTTTTGTTTTGTTTTTTTACATAAACCCTGTCACTGACCTAAGCTGGGTTGATAATTTCACCTTTTTAAAAAAGAAGCATATTAATCCCACTTTTTCTGAAACAATAAAAACTATTATGCTATGTAAACGCCACATCGTACACTTCATTAATTACACTCTAGAACATTAGTAGATAAATACTTACATTTCTAACCAGACAGAGTGACAGAGAGAATAAAAAGACAAACAGAGACACCAAGTTCTTCTATTACTCACAGTTCTACAGATCATAGAGGTCTCAAAATGTTTGGCACATAATCGATAATGTTTATTTAGCTGATCAGGTGTTTTATCTTCTAAGTCGGCTCTCCTACAATTCTCCACCCACTTCTGGCATCTGTAAATAAAACCAAAATACAATTATGAAAATGAGCTCAACATTTAAATTTCAGCCTTCAGTTTTAAGGCAAACATACATAAATATCAACAGTTCCCTGCTCCCCTCCCTGAAAACATAATTTGGAGAATTTGATTAATAACAAAATAATAGTTGGAAAAAATCTTAGAAATCATTTAGTACCAACACTTCAATTAGACAAGGTTAAGAAGTAACTTGCTTGGAGTCATGTACAAAAATCAGTAGCAGAACTAGAACTGAAACCTGCATCTTCCAAGTCCCAAGACATCAGAGAAGATTCAATCATCAGTAGTACAAGCAGAAAAGTTGCACAACCACAAGGCTAACAGCCTAACACTCCTTTCAGGATTTCATCTTCAACAAGCAAACAAAACAACACTGTCATTGTAGAAAATTAGCAGTTAGATGTTCTTTAAATAACTAGTTTCTAAGGGAAGCATAAAAGCTTTATTCATTTACCTTATTATGAACACAATTTATTATCTACAATTATGTGTGTTGACTAGATTGCAAGCTCAATGAATGCAGGAACTATGTCTACACAATCTGATACACAGAAAGTGTTGAAGACAGGGAACAAGACAAAGTCCATGCGCTCTTGGTGCTTAAATACTTTCAGAAAAACTAATAATAATGCTTACTAAGCAGTTATTATGAGCCAGACACTGTTCTAAGTCCTTTCCAAAGATGGGTACTGTTATTATCCCCCTTATGCAGATGAAGAAACCAAGGCATAGAAGTGTTAACTAACTTAATAAAGTTACATCTAGATCTTTCCCTCATTCCTCAAGTTTCTAAGACTAAAAGTTCTGCTGTGGATGAACCATGTCACAAACTTTTTTTTTTTTTGAGACTGAGTCTTGCTCTGTTGCCCAGGGTAGAGTGCAGCGTGATCTCCACTCGCTGCAACCTCTGCCTCCCAGGTTCAAGCGATTTTCCTGCCTAAGCCCCCAGAGGAGCTGGGATTACAGGTGCGCACCACCACGCCAGGCTAATTTTGGTATTTTTAGTAGAGACAGGGTTTTACCACGTTGGCCAGGCTGGTCTAGAACTGTGGATCTCAGGTGATCCGCCCACCTTGGCCTCCCAAAGTGCTGGAATTACAGGTGTGAGCCACCAGGCCCTGCCCAACATATTCCTTTTTAATTACATCACAGTATTTTTTTTTTGTTTTAACACTATTGTCCACCTCCCGCAACATACATGCCCCTGACACTTCTTTCTACTCTAAAAATGTAAAATCATGGTAAAATGTTATGATTTCTTTAAAAACTACACCTAAATTGTACAGCATTTCATTTGACCAACAAGTGTTACTGCTCACAGTAATGATGCCTAAGATGTTCACATTTTAATCACTTTTACACAGTTATACATTATGATTATAAACATGTCATGTTTCAAAATCCAAATATTAAGTATAAAAACTCACTATAAAACAATTTGCCAAACTGATAGAGGTTGTTTGTTAAATTCTTAAATCTCTGGAGACCTTCCACATAGAGCAATACTGTACATACTACCTCTGAACTAAGTTGAAGCAGCTTTCTGATATCAACAGCAACTCTTATTCATCAAGAATAGAATGGGCATCAGGCAGAGAGCCTAATTAAATACACCTGTGTTTCAATACAAACTAAGACTAAATCTAGTGAAAGATGTGCAAGACCTCTAATAATTTTTTTTTTTTTTTTTTTTTTTTTACGGTGGGTTGTTCTGTTGCTCTGTCACCAGGCTGGAGTGCAGTGGCGCAATCTCGGCTCACTGCAGCCTCCACCTCCTGGGTTCAAGCAATTCTTCCGCCTCAGCCTCCCGAGTAGCTAGGACCACAGGCACGTGCCACAACGCCCAGATAATTTTTTTGTATTTTTAATGGAGACGGGGTTTCAACGTGTTGGCCAGGATGGTCTCGATCTCTTGACCCCGTGATCCGCACGCCTCGGCCTCCCAAAGTGCTGGGATTATAGGCGTTAGCCACCGCGCCCGGCCTCTAATAATTTTTTTAAAGCAAACTTAAATGGAGGAATATACAAATTTATGAATTGGCACACTGAATTATAAAGATATCAATTATCCCCAAACCCATTTACTAATTCAATAAAATCACAAGCCCACTAAGTTTGTGAGAGTGAGCAAGAGAAAAAAATGACAAATTATTCTAAAACTTTTTATACATAAAGAACCAGGAATAGCCAAGATAATCTTGTGAGAGAGGAAGAAAAAAAAGGAGGTTGAAAGAATTACACTACCAGATATTAAGACTTATTGTAAAGCTTATCATGACAGTGAGGTATTGGTACAAGGACAGAACAATGAAACAAAATAAAACATTATGGATACTTAAAGGTAGCTCTGAACAGCAGCAAATATGGATTTTTCTTTTTCAATAAATAGGGCTGAGTCGGTTGAATATCCACATGAAAAAAATAAATCTTAACTCCTACGTGTACACCATGAACAAAAATAAATTCCAAGTGATTGTAAATCTAAATATAAAAGGTAAAACAATAAAGCTTCTAAAAGATAACAGGAGATTAACTTCATGACCTCGGAGTAGGTAAACATCTCTTAAGGCAACAGACAGCACAGAGGAAAAATTTATAAATTAGGCTACTGTAAAGTTAATAACTTTTCTTCATTAAAAGAATCCATTTAAGAGTGAAATGGCAGACCACAAAACGTAAGATATTTGCAATACATATATCTAATAATGGACTCACATTCAAAATATATATGAAGAACTCCTACAAATAAATAACCCAACACAAAAATAGGCAAGGGTCCTCGAACAGGCACTTTATAATAAAAAGGTTATACAAATGGCCAATTATATAGATGAAAATGATGCTCAATCTCATTTGCCTTCAGGGAAGTACTAATTAAAACCAAAACAAAATATTACTATATACCCACAAGAATCACTGCAATGTAAAAGAGGTAATACCAAATATTGGGGAGAAGGTGAAATAACTATGCTCATCAACAGCAAGATGGATAAATTGTGGTCTATTCATTCAATGGAATACTACCTGGCTATGGAATGAACAAACTACCTACAATCTCACAAACGTAATGTTAAGCAGAAGTCAGGAGTATATACTACATGATTCCTTTGATATGAAATCAAGAACAGGCAAAACTCATTTATAGTGATTGTTCAGAAAGAGTTAACACAGCAGACCTGAAGCTGTTGTCCTTAGAACAGCCTGTTTGTTAAAGACCTCGGGCTGGTATTTGGGAATTTGGTTGGTAAACAGTTCTGTACACACAAATAAAACTTTTCCTAACTGATAATGCAGCACACTGTGCCTAGACTGTTTGTGCAAACAATATGATTTATGCTGAACACCTGCTATCCCTTCTGGGAATCTGGAATTTTATTATATGCCAGATAGAGACTGCCTATATGATCAGGCCCCAGTAAAAGCCTTGGACACCAGGTCTCTAATGCTCTTCTTGCCACAGAAACACGGCACATGTGGTGCTGCATTTCCATTGCCGGGGAAAAATGGGCTCTGGGTGACCCTTCATGGGAAGGAAAGAGCATAGAGAAGCCTATACATGGATTCCTTCAGACTGTGTCTGTGTCTTTTTCCCCTGTGATCCAGATATGTGTCCTTATTACAATGCTGCCATAAATCTTCCCTGTGAGTACAACCATATACCGAATCCTGTAAGCCCTTCTAGTGAATCCTTGAATATGGGGTGGTCTGGCCCTGCCTCAACGCAGTGATGGAACAGTAGATACATTTGGGGAGGGGTAACAACTGGGAATGGGCACAAAAGAGGCTTCTGAGGTGCTCCTAATGTTCCATATCTCAAACAATAATAAAGCTACATTCATTCTCCCTGTTCCCCCCAAAACCCAACTAATCCAAGGTATGTGACGTCACAGTGGCTACCACCGGAGAGAATGGGATAATGGCTGGGAGGGCCACGGAGCAAAGAGAGTTTGGGATGCTATTAATACTCTATTTTTTAAAACTCCCGGTGAAATTATCATGGACATGTTACTCTGAAAATCCAACATGATGTACAGTTATCATTTGTGATCTGTGCATATGTTTTTTTGGGATTTTTTGAGACAGGATCTCACTCTGTTGCCCAGGCTGGAGTGCAGTGGTGTAATCTTGGCTCACTGCAGCCTCGACCTCCTGGATTCAAGCAATTCTCCCACCTCAGTCTCCCAAGTAGCTGGGACTACAGGTGTGCACCACTACACCCAGCTAATTCTTTGTACTTTTTGTAGAGACGGGATTTCATAATGCTGCCCAGGCCAGTCTCAAACCCATGGGTCAAGTGATTGTCCTGCCTTGGCCTCCCAAGGTGCTAGGATTACAGGCATGAGCCACCACCACATGTAGTAGCCCTTCTATGTATATGTTTTTACATGAATAAAATTATAAAAATTATATATGACCACAATGTCTTTTCACATACATATGTGTATCATGAACATGTATATATACTTATACACATATATACCCACTTATATCACTGTCTCAAATTTTTACCAATGCCTACCCTTTCTCAGCTCCGCCCGTCATTGTTCTATTCCCTGTGCTCTAGATTCTGTGGACTTTGCCCTCAGCACAGTGCAATGACTCCCCAAATTCATCTGCTTCTCTCCATCAATAACACTCTTGTCCAAGCTACCATAATTTACCTGGTCTACTAGTAATCTCTTCCAAACTACTCATCTGCCCTTCTCTAACCCCTTTTCCATGCGGCAGAGTATTTTTTTAAAACCAATTTGAGAATGCCTCTCCCGTGCTTAAGCTTCTAGTGGCTTCTCATTACTCTCAGGATAAACAATTGTGTTCACTTCTATCCTAGGGCCTTCCCCATGCTGTTTATTCAGCCTAGTATGCACTTCATATGCACAGTTAACTATGACTCGGCCTTGAGATCTTAGCTCAAATATCATTTCTTTTTTTTTTTTTTTTGAGA
>NW_022439293.1:5667-10029 GCF_009761245.1 Sapajus apella
TTTTTTTTTTTTTTTGAGACGGAGTTTTGCTCTCGTTACCCAGGCTGGAGTGCAATGGCACGATCTTGGCTCACCGCAGCCTCCGCCTCCTGGGTTCAGGCAATTCTCCTGCCTCAGCCTCCTGAGTAGCTGGGATTACAGGCACGTGCCACCATGCCCAGCTGATTTTTTGTATTTTTAGTAGAGACGGGGTTTCACCATGTTGACCAGGATGGTCTCGATCTCTTGACCTTGTGATCCACCCGCCTCGGCCTCCCAAAGTGCTGGATTACAGGTGTGAGCCACCGCGACCAGCCCTCAAATATCATTTCTTGAGGGAAACTTTTCCAGATTCACATGTGTACATATATGTGGGGGTATGTGTATGAATATGTATCCACATAGAAAACTCCAGGTATTTAAGACTTCCCACCTTTCCATATATAATATCTGAACTCTCTACATTTAGTTTACTATATTATTCCCACAGTGTAAACATGCCCTAATGTCTCCCATCTTAAAAACTCTCATAACCCTGATCCTCTTTATAGCAAAACTTGTTAAAGCATCCATTTGCACTGTTCCACTTATCCTGTTGTACTGTCTCCTTAATCAATACCAAGGAGGCTTCTGCTCTATCCCTTTTCCACTGAAACTGCTCAAGAAAATTAATACTGACCCATCCTGCCAAATCCAATGGTCACTTTCTGTATACATCTAATTTCATTTTTTAACTTTTCTTTCATTCTCCCCCCCCCCCCCCCCCCCGAAATAGAGTCTCATTCTTGTTGCCCAGGCTGCAGTCCAGTGGTGCGATCTCGGCTCACTGCAACCTCTGCCACCCGGGTTCACAAGCAATTCTCCTGCCTCAGCTTCCTTAGTAGCTAACAGGTGCTCACCACCATGCCCAGCTAATTTTTGTGCTTTTAGTAGGGTCAAGGTTTCATCATCTTGGCCAGGCTGGTCTTGAACTCCTGGCCTCAGGTGATCCACCCACCTCAGCCTCCCAAAGTCTTGGGATTACAGGTGTGAGCCACCTCAGCCTATCTTTTATTTCATTTTTAAAGTAAGGAAAAGAGGTGTCATTATGTTGCCCAGGCGGGTCTCAAACTCCCAGGGTCAAGCGATCCTCTTGCCTCAATTCCCAAAATGCTTGGGATTACAGGCATGAGCCACTGCACCTTCTGTACACACCTGAAAACCTTCAGCACTAGTCAACCATCACTGATGGTTGTTTTCTTCTTTGTTTTGTTTTTAATGTTTTTCTTCTGTTTGTTATGTTTTTCCCTCAATGGTTTCCTACTAATGCAGCATTTCTAAAAGTGTATTCCAAGGAATCCTAGTCAAAAAATTGTTTTTTAAAAAAAAGAAAGAGGGTCTCAATCTGTTGCTCAGGCTGTAGCACACTAGTGCAATCATAGCTCACTGTAAGTTCAAACTCCTGGGTTTAAGCCATCCTCTTGCCTCGGCCTCTCAAAGTGCTAAAATTACAGGCACGAGTGACCATGCCCAGTCAGAATTGTTCCATAAAAAAAAGTTGGGGGAGGGGGAGCAGGTGTGGCAGCTTACATCTGTAATCCAGCACTCTGGGAGGCCGAGGCGGGTGGATCACCTGAGGTCAGGAGTTCGAGACCAGCCTGACCAACATGGAGAAACCCCATTTCTACTAAAAATACAACATTAGCCAGGAATGGTGGCACATGCCTGTGATCCCAGCTACTCAGGAGGCTCAGGCAGGAGAATCACTTGAACCTGGGAGGCAGGGATTGTGGTGAGCCAAGATCACGCCATTGCACTCCAACCTGGGCAACAAGAGTGAAGCTCCATCTCAAAAAAAAAAAAAGGACCGAGCATGGTGGCTCATGCCTGTAATACCAGCACTTTGAGAGGCTGAGGCAAGATGATCACTTGAGGCTAGGAGCTCAAGGCCAGCCTGGACAATATAGGGAGACCTTGTTTCTAGAAAAAAATTTTTAAAAATCAGTCGTGGTAGCATGTACCTATGGTCCCCAGTTACTTGGGAGGCAGAGATGGGAGGACTGCTTGAGACTGAGAGATGGAGACTGCAGCGAGCAATGATTGTGCCCCTGCACTCCAGCCTGGGAGACAGAGTAAGAACCTGTCTCCAAAAAGAAAAAAGGTTCCATGGTCAAATAAGTTTGGGCTATACATATTTCATCGTATCCTATTCTTAAGGTTTTAGACATTCCCATAGGGCCTTTAAAAAAGTTAGCTAACCTCTCTGTACCTACTATGATCATCTGTAAAGCAAGAACTACCTCAAAATTTACTGCAAGGGTAACATGTAATAATGTATATATAATGTATATATAACAGAAGTATGTAACAGAGCAGTGCCTGTTACAAAGAATACGCTATACAAGTACTGTTCCAGCCTGGGCAACATGGCGAAACCCTGTCTCTGCAAAAAATACAAAAATTAGCCAGGCACGGTGGTATGCACCTGCAGTCCGAGCTACTTGGGAGGCTAAAGCAAAAGAATTGCTTGAGCCCAGGAGCCAGAGGTTGCAATAAGTGGAGATCATGTCACTGCATTTCTGCCTGGGTAACAGTGAGACACTGTCTCAAAAAAAAAAAAAAAAGTGGGGGGGGAGAAGAAGTACTATTATTAAAACTCAGCATTGTTTGGAGGATTAAATGAGTAGATATGAAAGTACTTTAGGCTGGGTGTGGTGTCTCACACCTGTAATCCTACCACTTTGAGAGGCTGAATAGGGAGGAGGACTGTTTCAGCTCAGGAGTCGAAGACCATCCTGGGCAACATGGTGAGACCATGTCTCTACAAAAAATAAAATTAGCCAGGGTTTGTGATGGGCACCTATAGTCCCAACTGCTTGGGTGGCTGAGACTGGACGATCACTTGAGCCCAGAAGGCTGAGGCTGCAGTGAGCCATGCTCCTGGCACTGCACTCCAGCCTGTCAGAGCAAGACCCCTTAAAAAAAAAAAAAAAGGGCTGGACACAGTGGCTGACGCCTGTAATCTCAGCACTTTGGGAGGCCAAGGCGGGCAGACCACCTGAGGTCGGGAGTTTGAGACCAGCCTGACCAACATGGAAAAACCTCATCTCTACTAAAAATACAAAATTAGCCACGTGTGGTGCACATGCCTGTAATCCCAGCTACTCAGGAGGATTGCAGCAGGAAAATTGCTTGACGGGAGGCAGAGGTTGGAGTGAGTGGAGGCTGCAATGAGCCAAGATCGCGCCACTGCACTCCAGCTTGGGCAACAAGAGCCAAACTCCGTCTCAAAAAAAAAAAAAGTTTGAAATTTGCTGCTCACATTTTAGAGCAGCAACTCTCAAACTTCATGCCCCAGGATTCATTTGCACTATTACATTACTGAGGACCCGAAAGAGCTTTTGTTTATGTGAATTTTATCTAACAACATTTATCATAATAGAAATTAAAATTGAGAAATTTTAAAAATATTAATTCATTAAAATACCATCCTTATAATTTGTTAACATAAATAACATTTTTTTGTTCTGTTTTGTTTTGTTTGAGACAGTCTTGGTCTGTTGCCAGGCTGGAGTGCAGTGGCATGATCTCAGCTCATTGCAACCTCCGCTTCCTGGGTTCAAGCAATTCTCCTGCCTCAGCCTACCGAGTAGCTGACCACAGGTGTGCACCACCACACCCAGTTAATTTTTGTATTTTTAGTAGAGACAGGGTTTCACCATGTTGGTAAGGATGGTCTTGATCTCTTGACCTCGGGATTCTCCCGCCTCGGCCTGTAATACCAGGCATGAGTCACGGCACCCGGCCTTGAATAACATTTTAATAAAAAATTACATTTTCCAAAACAAAAACGTTTAGTGAGAAAAATGACACTTCCTTATCTTCACAAATTCTGTTTAATGTCCAGCTTAACAGAGAACAGCTAATTTATTGCTATATGTTGCTTTGGCTGAAATACATGAAGAAAATCTAGCCTCACAATGATACACAGTTAAAAAGGTTATTACAATACTTCTCCCTTTTCCATGCAGTTATGAATTCTCCACAAGTGGTAGTTTCTTCAAGATTGGTTGCAATGTGAAATGTGAAACCAGACCAATGAGTTTTTCATGCCATAGTACATAAAAAAAAATCCCAGAGTCTATCTTGCACTTTCAGTAGATCTTTTATCCATGTATGTTCCTGTAAAACCATAAATTGGTCATTTGGAAAATATTAGTTCAGTGAGCTATACATACCATATAAATATTAATGCAATTCATTATACAATATAAAAAAAGATCACATCAGTATCATCAGTGATTTCACCAGAAAAGTCTTGAGAGACTCAGAGAGTCTTTAAGTATTAGAGACTTAGAGGACTCAGGTGTCCTCTCACAGAGGGAAGGACTGTCATTAGAATTT